>NC_081134.1:42035463-42335463 GCF_958295425.1 Solea solea | reverse complement strand
ATATGCTTGAAAGCAGGGCTAATTAAAGGTAGCATGGAGACTGGTGGTCTCCTGCATTGCCAAACAGAACTGGAGTCAAGTACCATCCGGTAGTGATGTCACTTAGAAGAATCCAAACTCCCAAAGCCTAGAGATTGCCGATTTGCCCATCACCATGCTGAGGTCATGCAAGTGGAAATTCATAGACATGAGTTATAAGTGCCGTGCCTTATCCTCAAGTTTCCTCTAAATGGCGACGTTGAAGCAAAATGTTTACTGACAAATTGAGTGAAGCGGTAGTTTTATTTCCCAGAGTTATTTTTGCAACCAGGAGATTTGCCCCCTGGTGGCTAGTCGGTGTATTTTTACTTCTACTACTGCCTCATACGACAAAACCGGAAGGCTATGTTTTCATATACAGTCTATGAGTGGTGTGCATACTATTTGACCTGAGAAATAATAATGATTAATGGGTGTTAGCTAAAATTGTAGGTTTTAAACGCAAATTGATTAATTTTTAATCCAGAAGAATAGGGTGAAATATTTTAAGTGGACTAAAGTTTAATAGAAGCCACACGGTTTGTGTGCGTGGGTTTTCTCTGGGTTTTCTCACAGTCCAAAAACATGCAATATGGGGATTTGGCAAATTGGACACTCTAAATTGACCTGGTGTGAGATTGAATGGTTGGCCCTGTGATGGACTGGCGAACTGCCCTATGTCAGCTGAGATTGGCACAGCTCCCCCCGCGACCCTCATGTGGAGGAAGTGGTAGAAGATGGATGGATGGATGGATGGAATTTAATATGAGAGTGTTGCTCTCCTCTCAGACAGCTTGTAGGTCCATTCTGTCATCTTTCTTGTTTGAGAGAAATGTGAGGCCATTGTCCTGACATCGTTCAAAAATCATGCATGGATTATCTTGACTGACAGCTCCCAAACCCTAAGATCTGTTTTGTCTGGCCCTCACTGAACAGCAGGCTAACTCTGAATCAATATCAACGTTATCCCTGATGGAAATTGAATGCTGAATCTGAACACGAGTCCCCCCTCATGAACTGCATAAGAGCATTTTTTTCGGCTGCTCGTCTGAGGTAGTTTTCTGAGCACAGACAACAGCTGAGCTCGTGTAAAGTTTGTCGGGACCTTTTTTTTTGGAGCTCAGGGAGATGAGAGGCACACAGATGGACCTGTCTTTACAAAACAGAGTTGACAGAGATGCTGTCCTTTTAAGTTACTAATTTGACATTTACTGCCATGTATCGTTTGAGACGACTACTCCTCAACACAAACAGGCTCGATTTCTAGATCAAAAAGAGACGAAAAAAAAGACATTTCTGCTAAAACACACACAGGGGTAGACAATCAGGAAATTGCACAACCATAAGGGCTGTCACTGAGATTTTGGGAGAGCTCTAAAATGGCTCCTCAGTGCACCGTCCCACACATGACAGAGTTGCTTTGTAAGCTAACATCTGGCCCACAGAGGGTCAGACTCGCCGCACACGATGAAGGCCTGGAAAATGTGCTGCCTTAATTAAAGAAGAGGAATAACCAGTGCAGCTATTTACACCTAATTCTGACATAAATCCGCAGTTATCGCACTGGTGAGACTGTCCTCTGCCCAATTTAGGAAGTACCCAAGAGCTTTTCGTTAATAAGCAATCCTCCTGATTAAGCGCAGTCAAGAGTTACAGGCCCTTTTCTGTGGGAGAGAAGAGGACAGAAGGGGCTGAATTTAACTGGAGGGAAGGTGGTTAGCAGAGTGCCATCATGGATATTGAGATGGTTAGCGTTTTATTAACCCGAGTCAGGACAGAGAGAGAGAAATGGGTAAATTGGGTGTAGACCTGCAGTGTCTGCAGGACTTTGGCCTAAGGGTACTGGGATGTATACACCTGCCATTTCAACCTCGTCATCTCCCAAGTCATTTGCTGAGGCAATCCTGTCTGCCTCAGTCAATTGCTCCACTAATTAACAAGTTGTTTTATTTCCTGTGGCTACAAAACTAGTTGCAGTCATTGTGTTTTCAGGCTTCATTGTGTGAAACGAGGGGACACTCGCTAGAAACGTCCCCACGAGGTGCCAGGCACTTACGTGACGAGGGTGCAAACGGTAATCTGGTCATTATATTTGCAAGTACAGTGAGCGATTGAGAGACTTGGCAGGGAAAATGCATTTTTACATCCCCTCTGTTTGTGCATCGGAGGCTGTAAATGAAATGATTTGGTTGGAGGTGCCAGGCATTAGCTGTTACTCTGGGACACACATTGTTGTCACGTTGAAGGCTCGCTTTCAACGACATTCAGCATGGATTCAGACTGAATGTCTACCACTACCACTTCCTTGTCTGAATTCCCTTGGCTCACATCAAGTGCTTTCTTCTACTTGTATTATTCGCTGGCTTTCTGTCTCACCATCGCCCATACGGCTTTAGAGAATACCAAATATGTACTGAGAAATGAATGATAACAGATCGGCTGTCTAGTGCAGTTCATAAATCCCAGCTTGTTCTATAGGTGATACATTTCTCTTAGGTCTGCCGTGCACAGTGTGGCATTTTCATTACTTGCCTCGCACATGCATAGTTTTTCATCCTGCTTTCATGGTGGGCTCTTGCTTAGGCGTGTGCCAGGGGAACGGAAATTGGATAGGCAACAAAATCTACTCCAAAACCAGAAAAACACAATGCAGTTCAAGTGATAATGTGACCGAGCACAACATGTGTTCTCATGTCAGTCTGGTTTTACCCAGAGAGACTTGTCTTTTTTTTCCCTATAAACAATAATAAACTCTACATTAAATGAATATTTTTTCCTTTTGTTGATCAGAGATTTAGATCAAAATAATGTCCAGTGGCTGTTGTCGGCGAGGTATTTAATCTCCATTTGTTTCCAAATGGCAGAGATTCAGTAATCCACTTATTTCCTGGAAAGATGGCTGCTAGACAGAATACTGTAATACAACAACTGCTGCAAATCAAATAGCAGCATGACAACAGGTTGTCTGTCCCATCCGGTATCAGATTTGTTCATCAGCTTCCATTTATTATCAATATTTTTGTTGCCCCACACTCGACATTGTGATTTATTTGGTTCTATGATTAAAACCAGCTGTAATTAGCTTAGCATAGCACTCTGACTGGATATGTTTGGCTTGTACAGTATATTTTCCATGCTAAGCTATGCTAACATCATGCAAACAGACAGACCGGAGTGGATCTTCTGATGTTTCTCTCTTAGTCTGTTGCCACGCCACGTTCCGCATCACAAACCGGCTGCACCAAAACAGAGGCGCTGCACTTCGGCTGTCAGTAAATCTGAGACTAATTTTCGCGTTTGCTCTGCAGTGACTGAGCAATTTGTTTTAGTCCCCGCTGAATAAAATACGTCCTGGTAATAATACTAATTAGCTCCCCTAATGCACCCACTCCTCTAAATTCACCCTCTGGTGTGCAATTGAGATTGGAAGCCGTTCAGCTCTGCCACCACCTCTCCTCTGCCTGTCTGACTGAGACTTTGCACCATCATTTAAGGTGAAACTGCTGTTTTTAACTGTTCAAGGATTAAGCTACGATATATTCTTTAATTCTTGGTGGGTCGACGGAACGTTCCACCATACACTTGACATTGTTTCTGGCAATTGTAAATGTTCTGTATTTATATCGACCATTTCTTCTCTTGATTACTTCTTCTTTTTTCCTGTCATCTGTCAACTCCATTCGCACACTTTACTGACATGTGAAAATGAGACATTGTACATGTAAATACATTCTAAAATATGCATAAACTCTGGCCTCAGTTAAAAACATGACATGATTTATTTTTTCCCCACAGCATATCAACACTTGACATTGATAATTGGTCTGATATTCATCAGCACATCCAATAGTGTGATCCTATGTTCTGTTACTGAACCTCTAGGTAAAAAACACCAAACACATTCCTGTGTAGTTGTAAAGTAGGGCAAGAGGGAATAGATTTAGCCAGTCAACCTCATTTTGCCAACTCTTCTTGGAAACCAAACCAGTCCAACCCTGTTCCTGTACTCACACAAATCCTTGATAATAAGCGATTTCTTATTGTTCACCAAAATGCAGTAACATTAGTATCAGATGACAGAAAAAGACCACGTTTAACTCATGATATATTGGAGAAAAAGCTGGATGGATTTTGAGCCCACGGAAGTGTTCTTAGGAAACAGATCATAAAGCCAGTGTGTGTCTGCATGTGAGCTGGTGTAGGTGTGTTTGTGTGTGTGACTGTGTCTCACTGTGTATCCGGGTGCCATGTGGCACTGAGCGACTCGGCTTTGCTCTGCCAAGAGATAAGAACTCAGGGAAAACCACTAGCTGTGCCAGCCTACTGGATTTTTACCTCTGAATCGTCTTTGTTGGAAGTTGTATGTGCTCTATTTGCGAACGTGACGGATCCTCCAGAGCTCCATATTGACTTCATATGCCGTACACTCTCAGTGTGAGAACCCGAAATAGATTAGTAATGACAAAGTACCTGCAAGAGATGAGAAAAGCGGTTAAATCCGCAACAGCTTGGGAGAGTAAGGTTGTTAAAGCGTTGTTCATGGATGACGGGTTCACATGGTGATTAGGACTATTAGCATGTAATGGGCTGATCTAATTGTTGTGATTATGTAAGTACTTATATTAATATAATACCAGAGATTCGGTTTCAGCGCGTGTGTTATTGCAGATCAGTACACGGTGAAATAAAGTGTGACTGGTCCCTGAAGTTGAGGTGTTAGACTGTTGTGCTGCTGGATGCGTGCCTCGCAGAAGACACTTGCCAGGGAAATGTTGGCAGCAGTTGGCAACACAGGTCTGCAACAAGAGGGCAGTGCGTGCTGGGAAGTGTAGGCGGAGTCTGGCATATGGTTGGCAGTGCTCACAGGCCTTTGCCTCACCAGTGCTTACCCTCGCTGCACTGCCCTTTTAGCTTGTTTCAAGTGTGGGGAGCTGAGAATTCAGTCCCTGAGTTATTGTTATCGTGGATGCTGTTGCGGCTGATATTTGTGCAGCAACGTGAGTCACTCTTTTTCATGAAACCACATGTTTATTTAAACCTTCAGTGTCTAACTTCTGTGGCCAAACCACTGCGAGTTGTTGCTACCTCCCAAAGGTTTCAGAGAGCCAGGGTTTATTTCCTAAGATGCTTTCATATGGTTTAAATTATACTATGTCTGTGTCCTGCTGTACCTGCGGTGTCCACTGAAGTGCATGTTGGGGATGAACATGAGTGCCTAAATGAGAAGATAAACATGCTGCAGCCTCAACCTGCTGCACATATCAGATTAAAAACGGATTCTTTACAGATTAGATTCACGTTCTGAGCTAAAAGTGGCTTTTCAGCGGCCATTAAATGGCCCGCCTTTTCAGGAGCATACGGCTACCGTTCGAGAAATCAATATTTGATGTAAATGCTTGATAATGAATTTTCCATCACACCAACCCATTCTAAAACATACTGCATAAGTATGTCTTACACACACACACACACACACACTGCACGGCACTCTCTCTCACACAGTAACTCGTCGACGATGCCAACTCGTCAAGAACCTGCTCGGACAATACATTTTTAAAACCTGTCACTCACTCTATCTTTTGCTTGAGAGTGTGAAGATTTCATCTTATTTTTTTATTTATTACATAGTTTGATTTGTTCCTGTTGGCCTAATGAACAAAATATATATGTTTCTTTTCCAGTGCTATGTAAAGGTACGGACTGTAACATGTCACCTGATTGCACAGAATGTTCAGAAGGTGTTTTAAATGATTGAAATGAGTTCTAATCCCATTTTAAAGTCCTGTTGAATTATATATCACGATGATATCCTGTTCAAGAATACACAAACCAGTAACTTGTTATGTTTTAATGTTGTGACGATTAAATATAGGATGATATCATTTGAAGTGTAATAAAATCCCTTACAGTGTTTCACAGGAACTCGTCTTGCCACCTACAGTGAATGGAAACACTCTCGTCATGCCAACTGACTGACTAACTATCTGATCTAAAAACAAATCTTTGTTAATTGTGTGTGAGGCAGGTGCAGGATTTACGCTTTAATGTGTTGAGCTTAAAGCATCTGCCTAATCATAACGAACCCACTCGTTCTTCCCCAAACACGATGGCGGCTCCCTGAAGCAATTACTGGAGAAATGAAAATGAAAACTCCCGCACACCAGATCAGTGTTTGCCTTTGCTGTATAATTGCTTGTGGCGTAATTCTTGTTTTTGCCCCGTTTTTTTTTTTTTTTACGGACAGTTAACTTATCTCACTTATGAATATTCAGCACAGAAACATCCACATAAGGTACATTATATGTTTGACTGACAGCCACTAAACAGCCCCTCTCCTCTCAAACCTTGTCTTTTCAAATCCCTTCTGGACACTGCCTGGCTGCTTCCAGCATAACAATTTAAATCCCACCTGATAATTCCTCTTGTCACACTGACAGCTGTCATCAAGTCAGCCGTGTTCACTGTTTAGTTTTCTTTTCAAATTAGCAAGTAGATATTCTCACAGTGGTCTTTGTTTTTTTTCTCCCTCTTCTGAAGAAGGAAAAATGCACCCTCAGGCGACGTAAGCGGGCGCGGAGTTTTGTTCACGTTGCAGAGAATTGACAGGCAGTTTGATTTGACATTTGTTTTGGTTTGGTACTGCAATTACTGAAGTTCAGAGTGTTTCAGTTTGGATTTGTCTGGAAGGTGCTCATGGTGCTTAAATACCTGTTTGTTGTACACTGCGCGCGACACGAGCTGAAGAAAGGCTTTTAATTGTATTATTAAACACAGTGGGGCAGGCCTACTAACGTGTTTGCGCTCATTGTTAGACGTTAATCCGTCACAATGTGCGTCTGAAAACAAAAAAACCTGCACGTTTTGAAACCGACAGGGAAACGACACTTTTCCTGCTCATACATATGCAGTCATAGGAGGGTCGAGGGAAAAGTGGGAGTTTTATGCAAAAAAATAGAAGGAGGGTGCATAAAGACTGACTGATTATGTATTCTCATGCATGTATGAAATCTTGGCTCGAAAGCTGTTGTCAGAAACAAATTATCATAATAATGTTTTTTTTATTTTTTGGCCGATTTGAACCAAGAAAGTTATAGAATATAAGTTAATGGTACTGCATTTATGTTACCATGGTTACTGATTGTCTACAGGCATGCGCAGTGTAATTAACAGTTTGTAAAGTTTGTGTGTCACGGCAGTTTCATGCAGCCGTGCTATGATGACTCCGCCCATGTAAAGGAGGTACTAGAGTAATGGAAAACCATACCAAACTGTGTAGAGCCGAGCCGAGGCTTACCCGGACTGTGTAGTGGAAAAGCACCATTAGTAATCTTTGTACATGTGTAGAGCTGAAACAATTAATCGATGAATTGATTATTAATCGGTTACTAATCAACAACTATTTTGATAATCCATTAATCGGTTCAAAGCTTTTTTCATGATTAAAAGAAGATTTCCGATGGTTTAAGCTTCTTAAATGTGAGTATTTTCTGCATTTCTTTGCTCTGGATAACAAAGAAATCACTAAAAGTGAATCTTTTTGGACATTTAAGAACATCATCATTTCCAGGTTTGATGAACACCACTCAACATTTTTTAGGATTTTCTGGTAATTTATGGACCAAACGATTAATTGATTAATTGATTAATCGAGAAAATAATCAACAGATTAATCGATTATGAAAATATTGGTAAGTTGTAGCTCTGTACATGTCTATATCTGCGTTTGATAAAGATGGCTGTATTCTAAACTAACTTCAGATGTCAGCTGAGGTAAATTTGGATAGGAGCAGAAAGCATTAGATTAGATTAGATTAGATTAGATTAGATTAGATTAGATTAAATTAGATTAGATTAGACTATTGATCCCACACTGGGGAAATTCACATCATACTTCAGCCGTGTGTAAAATAGCCAAACACACATTGTGTTCAATTACACCAGCATTGTGGCAATGATTTACATTCACTGTGGGTCATAAAGTATGGCATAAGTGGAGTAATCAGCCAGTGTCATGAAAGCAGCATCCAATAATATTTAATCAGCTGACAAACCTGCAGGGCTGAGGCACGGCCAACCGGTAATCACTCACCTCTGCCATTACAACAGCCGCGACCCGTGACTGAGGTTGTTGAGGTATGCAGAGCACGCTGGCTGAAGCTAAGTGGAAGTACAGTACGCCACACTGTGTGGTGATGCTACAGTGAGCACGGAGACCTGAGCCTTTTTTTATTTTTTTATTTATTTATTTTTTATTAAGTGAGTTGTATGTGAAGCAGACTGTGGAGAGGATCAGGACCAGGCTGAATTATTGAGATGCAGCCTGGCCTGCTGATCACACTCTTCCCCTGGTAAAGAGACGTTGCTGTGAGGAGATGGTGGGAGACGTACAGTAAACAAACCAGGTTTTTCCCTCACTTTTTCCCTCACTACATCAATACAAATAAGATTTTGTCTTCAAAGAGCGTTTGTAAAAATGAGCTCTACATCTTATCTGCACCCATACCAACACTTCCCTGTTATATAGTGTTGGTGTATTTACAGACAAAACGATGCCATCTCCAGGGCGATTGTGATAGAAGACAGATGAACAACACCTCCACCCCCTCTCCAGCAGCCGCCACTGTAGGTGTTCTGATCGCATTTGTTCCAGTGCAGCTACAAAGGCATATTAAGCGCCATAACACCCTTTCCCTCATCCTTTCATAATAGACTTACTTTGCTCGAGGTGACTCCCCTTTTGTACCATTTGTTCATGTAAGTGCAGAACTTACATCAGCGGTTCACAATGAACTTCAAGGCCTGTATTCTAAAAAAAAAAAAGAAAAAAGATGGCACATGAAAGTGAACCTTGCATTCCGTGGCTGGTTTCATGTTGTTCTACAGAGCGAGTACCTAAGCTTGGAGCTCAAAGATTATTTTCTTATTAAGAAAGCTTTTGGAGAAACAGCACTGAGTGCAGCATCAAATTCCAAACAAGAAGAATAGATACTCTGAGCTTATCAGAACCTGTAATGCCTGGTTAGACCGAGGATCGGCATTAATATTTGACTATTTGATCATTAAAAATCGATCCATTAAAATAACTAAAACACAAGGTGGCAGCAAGCAAGCATTTACAAGGTGTCTTGAGTGATTTTCGTTAGTTTCTCACAGGTCTGTGAACCCTGCATTACGCCCACTAGCTCTCATGCCCTGGAATTTGTTGATGTTTGTTTTCTTGGAGTGGAAATTTGCCCTCTGACAAAATGATGTCTAAAATAGAAATGTAATTTAAAGCCTGTTCTGTAGTCTTTCCCCACAAAGACTGCGGTGAAGTTAGTTTGAAGAAAGCATTTGGACCAAGTGGTAACCACCCATAGAAATTCTAACTCCTGCAACAGAAACTTCAGAGGTACTGTATCACCTGCAACCAGGCTCTTATTGGATGAAACCAGCTGTCAATCATGCTGGTGTCCACTCATATGTATAGTGCACTTTATCAACTATTTTCCTCTTAGTGCGGACACAAAATCTGCATTAATTTGCTATTGAAGAAAATCAAAACTAGCACATGTTTATTACTAATATAAAATATAAAGTGAGAAGACAATTGCTCATAGACTTTTATTTATTTTTCCAACCAGTGGAGTCACCCCACTGGTGGCTACTCAGTACACTGTTTGGTTTGTGTTGGGTTCAGGTCACGTGGGATTTTATATACCCTAGTGCTTATTGACCATCATTGCAGTAGCAGTAGCCATGGTAACCAAGGTAGCACAAAGTTCAGTGGAGCTCACACTAACAACGCCGGGCTCAGGTTGGATCTGGACACAAAGAACACAAACATCTGTCCGGTCCAGTTATTGTTCACTAGTACTCATGCATCATATCAGTGAATAATCAGCTTCACAGTCAGTTAGCTTACAAAGCTTTGGTGTACAAGCCTCGACAAAAACACGGATGAATAGTGGATTAATAAAGCAGTGTTTGGCCGATGCAGGCCAACATTTGAGCACATCATCATTTTAGTCATCACTTGTGTTGCCGTGGCACGTGCACTGAAAGGGAAACTGACACTGAATGCTTTCTAATTATGTGAAAATTCAGCTCAGCACCGTAGATTGCTTTCAGCAGTTTATTGATATTTAGGAGGTTTATTAAATCAGGTAAAGTGGATGACATACTTCCATTGTGAAGTAAAAACTAGAGGGTTTGGCAAAGCTGTTCTATCTCGCTGCCAACAGACACTCTCCAAGGGTTTGAGTCTAGAGCTGCAGACACACACACGCATACAAACACACACACACAAACACACCTTAGTGAAATGAGACCACTTCACTGTGTTTGTCTGAGACAAGCAGCCTCATGTCCTCTGGCATATCTATGTGGATTAGTGTAACATAATAACTAAATTTTTTAGTGGCTTGTCAATGAATGCCCAGTTACCTATTTTGAGTAATTGCTAATTAATTCCTGGCTATAACGCCTGGAAACTGGGGGTAACATTCGGTGATGCGAAAGAATAAAATCACACGTGTTCGGCATCGCTCTCATGTTTGACAGGCTCATATACAAATTATCGCCTGATGTGAAAACCTGGCTGCTGCTGCTGCTGCTGCTGCTGCTGCTGCTGCTGCTGCTGCCCCAGACAGATTTATTCCTGTACAGAGCGGAATGTTTGCTTGTTTTTTTCCCCCTTTATTTCTGTATTTATCTACTTAATTTAATTCTGAGTGTCTGCTTCTTCCAAGTCCAATTTGTCACTAGTGTTTACCGACTGATTTCAAAGTGACACTAAAATATCGCTTGCTTTAATTTAAAACTTTAAAAAGACTGAAATGAAAAGTGGTAACAAACAAACAACAACTACCGTTATGAAGTCACCACATCAGTTTCTGAAACTGAAAATTCTAACGTGTCGCACACCCCGGCACCTGTTGGTCACAGTTCACTTATACATGCCTCTCTTGCTCTAAACGGGAACATCGTTCACAAAAATTGACATCATGATCTCTGTTGCAGAAGAGCTGAGACTATTGATTGCGACCATTAACTCCTCGGGAAAATGTTTACTGCTGTTTTAAATCAAGTGTGTTGGCTCATTTTCCTCATCGACTTTCATTCAAACATTCAAACTGGCAAAGTGGAATGCTACGTCTATTTTTATACAAGTTCCTAAATCCTGGACATCCTGATTCGAAAGTGTGGTAAACAGGATGTGACTCCTGACATTGAGATGAGGTGAAACACAAGCGTGAAGACACGTGTCACGTTGTTGAAATGGATGGTCGCTACTAATCTGGTCTCATTTCAGTTGTGCAGCAGTTATTCCATGCAGTCGAGCATCTTCCCTCACAAAAGATCTTTGGCAACAGAGAGGCTCTTTAGTTTGATGTCAGCCTCCTGCTCCGGGATCAACGTGTCATCTCTGTGACAGGTCATATATCCGTTTGTACATTGGTGCATTGTGTCGTCCTAAAACATCATCACCTCCCCCAGTCATCCACACACACACACACACACACACACACACATAAATGTTTGTGCAGCTATCCTTTAAAGGACAGGCATAGATTTCCCTTACTCTGGACAGCCTGACCAAAGCCTTATCCCTAACCTTAACCAAAACTAGTTAAATCATCTAACCCTTACCTTAACCCACTCATGACAAGGTCAGTGTTAGTGTCAAAAAAAAAAGAAGGTCCTAAAGAGGTAACAAATACAAGCACACTCACACACATTATAGATATTTTTCAAATCCAGGCAGTGGGCTGATAATGGCTCAGAGATCAGATCTATAACTAAGGCTGAATTACAGCCTCATAATACTGTTGAGTCAGAGGAAAAGGGGGAAGTCTGATACTCGGCAGTGATATGCATTATATATTTCTTTTTTTTTCTCCACCACCGCTTTAGTGATGCCTTATTTACGCTGAAATCAAATGCCAGTTTGAGTAGTATTGACATTGTTGATCCCTGTTGCATCATAAAAAGGCTGCTCTGATTTGTGCAGTGCTTCTGATGATGTGCCCTGTTCGCGTTTTACTGAAACACACACTCTGTCTGTTTAACCAACAGTGAACTGTGTTTACTTTTTTTCATGCTTCATTTGAGTCATACCTTCTTCTTTTTTTTTTTCTTCCTCTTCTGCACCCATGCAGCGCTCGCCTTACCTCTCTCTTTTCCTTATTTTTTTCCTCTCCACTGCTTCCCTGCCAGCATATTCATTCTGAAAACTAGGCCATGAGAACGGGGCAGGCAGGCAGGCAGGCAGGCAGGCAGGCAGGCGGGCAGGCGCAGAGCAGTTCATCGGTGCAGTTGAAATGAGACATAAAGGCTGAAGTCAAACAGGCGGACGCGAGGCACAGCTATTTCCAAAACCGCATCCATGAGAGTTGTCGAGGCGTGTGCCCGCTGCCATGTTTAGCGGGATGACAAAGCATTTGTAACACATCCGACCGTAGGCTTCCACAACTCTGTCACGTCACATGAAATCACCTCTGGGGGGAGGAGAAGTAAAAGAGGAGGCGACACGGTGGAGCCGCAGGAGACGAGGACAAGCAGAGCAGTTAAAAAAAGATCCTTATTTTTTAAACTGTGTGTAAAATATCCCTATGTTTTAGAGCTAGTAATGAAGCATTTAAATGCTCTGATATTTTTGATATTACACGTACACAGAAAATTGATAATGACGAGCACAAGTGAAGAATGAATTCACTTTAAATGATTGTGAAAAAAAGTTTCCTATTCATAAATTACAAATAAGCTTTTTAATTAAACAATAATGCCGACAAACGGCAGTTCTTAATCCATTTGGAGCCATATGCACAGTGATGTGTTTGTAAGACAACGGAAATATAACATCGCTGACATAAGTTTTTTTTTACTTAAATCTAACAGTTTGATGATTTATCGTTTATTATTCATGTTTACATGGTTGGCAGTACCAGTGTGGTTCACCTGTGTTTACTGCCCATGTAAAAAAACAGAGCCCGTTGAAATGGGAATGAATGAATGAGGCTCTCTGCATAGAACCGCTCACACGAATGAGAAGCAGCTCACGATGCTTTAATGCAATAACGTGATTATGCTTCGTGTCTGAACGGGAATTGAACCAAGTCGTTTTAAGTTCAGTATGTACAGCGTTATTTGTGCAGGGGTTATAAAAAAAATCAAAAGCATCATGACACTTTGCTCACTGTCCCAGTTTATAATAAACAATGTAACGGCACTTTATCAGTTCCTTTATCCACGTTAAAAGTTAGAGAAAAGTGTCGGCGGTGAGAGCTGATGCAGAAAGTCGGATCTTATTGTTGCACTTTGAGCTCTGTAATAATAAAATCCTGACATTTGTGACAGTGTTTCCCCCAAAGTCGCAGACTTTATGAGAATAAGTCATTCGGTTTTTTGTGTCTGTCACTCGATCCATAATTAGTTCATGTGACATCTACCAGTCTAGTGCTGACGCAGTGTTTGCAACTACCTGCCAATCAGAGCTGCAGCTCATTTGCAGAGAAGCTGGTTGTACGTATACATTAATTAAAATGACAATTTAAAACAAGGAATGTGTTCAGGTTGTTTCTTGATTTTCTTAATTGTCTGTCACTACTAATTTTCCATGACAGACAATTCAAACCAACTTAACATTCATCTTGGCCTTAATGTTTTCTCTATTCATTCCAGTAAAAACAAATATTTGGACCAAGAGCTTGCATGTTCTCCATGCACTATAGTGATGAGGTAAATTGGACACTCTAAATTGACCGTAGGTGTGAGTGTGAGGTTGTTTTGTCGCTATATGTGTCCCTGTGATGGACTGGCAATCTGTCCAGGGTGTACCCCGCCTTTCGCCCTATGTCAGCTGAGATTGGCACCAGACCCGGACCCTCATGTGGAGGATAAAGTGGTAGAAGATGGATGGATGTTTTTTTTCTTGTTGTAGGGACAGTCAGCACGACCAGCCTGTTCCTGGTGTGAATTTGAAGACAGGGAGTCGGCAAATATGCTTCGGATTAATGGTGGTTTTATGATTACATTGTCTCTTGAGTGTAAAAAAAAACAGATTCTCCTATGTGGAGCTCCAACATGTCCAGTTATTTCAGCTATTTAAATATGTAATCACAGCCTGTGCACAGTGATCACAAGATCAAGCACTGCCGCTAATCCCGCTGTAAAATGGGCTGCAGCCCTCAACCAGAGTGTGTCTGCATGCACACACACACACACACACACACACACACCTCTGTGTGGTCTCATTAGTTTGAATCTCTTGGCTTAATTAATCACTAACCGAGTGCTTAATTCATCTATAATTTCAGCTGAGTGGAGTTGATTATTGCAGTATTTCCCTCTAGCCCTGTTAAAGTTTTTGATTTCCCTGTCTTTCTTGTCTCACACCCCTCACTTAGCTCTCATCTTGTGTAATGGCAGCTCATCAAGAGCTCGCAGACAATCAGCTGTCGGAGCATCCTTGACTCCCTTCTGAGGAGCGTGATTGCGATGGCGGCGGATGCTTGAAGTTATTACCGCGGAATCGAGTGGATCTACTTTTGTCCCATTGTTGCTGACTCTGCCACGGTTCACTCCCTTTATTTAAGTTAGGTTATGAACATAATGTTTCCAGGGAATCGATGTGTTTAGATATTTTTGATGGCTGCCTTTTGCTTTCCACTGATTCAAACTGAAGGAAATTGTCATGCCATGCTGGTCATACAAAAAAAGTCTGAAATTTGAAATTGAAAGTTTGACATGGCAACTGTAAAGGGAACACAATGGGTTTGTTTGTGTTTCCAGATGTCATTGATTCTGGGTCAAAGAGAAGAAATATTTATGGCCAAGTTGAAGAGTTTCATATATTTTTACTAAGCTGTCATAGAAATAGAAATGGTACCAAGTCAGTGTGTGTGTGTGTGTGTCCTTGTTTATATTCAGTCTCCTGTGTGACTCGCTTTTAGGAAGAATTTCTCTATGCGTGCATGCGTGTGCACGCACCCAGTTTGTCTGTCAGTGTGTTTGAGTGTCGTGAGCTCAAAGAAAAGGAGAAGGCCCGCACTCTTTTCTCCCAGGAGTGGTCTGCCAATCATTTTCTCAGATTCAGCTGAAAGAAGGAGGAAAAAAAAAAAACGTAGGAAAGGAAGGAGACAGAAGAAGAACAATAAAGAGAAAAGGAAAAGAAAAAAGTCTCCCTGTAGAATGACTAAATAGACCTTCAGTGATCTGACAGAAGGGCCTGGAGCTGAATCCCAACTATGCTGTGCACACTTAAGTATCCACTCTGGGAACGCTGAGCTTTACCACACTATTGATTTTAATCATCACTTAAACGCTCAGACATTTTAAGAAATAAATGAAATAATAGGCCCTAAAGACTACAGTAAAGAAAATAGAAATGTTTTTAACCCTGAAGATGACGACTGTTTGGATTTCTTACCACACTACCTCACTCTCACCCGTCGACCACATTCACAGACCTCTTTTGAGATAATTATCAAGTGCTAAATTTACCCCCTGCTCTGGCCACTGCTGATGGAGTCACAGAAGCGCTCTTTAGCAGGAAATAGATTCTCCGTGTATTCACTGCAGACGATAGAGCCACTAATGAGGGGTGACGCTTAATGTGGGGAGCTTGATTGAAAAGGCTTCACTGGGAGTGAAATGTGACGGCACATAAACGACTGCAAGAGCGAATATCGCGTGATGGACACTGTGCTGCTCTGGATGCTTTTTCAGGAGCAGCAGACCACAGGAGATGTGATTTCTCCCGATAATGTGTACTGTATTCTCATCAACAGACTACATCTCAATGATGATCACATCTCTAGGTAAGAATTAGGGCTGAAAGACTGGAGGAAAATACAGTATTGCATTGTTTTCTGCTTGATGTTGTAATTGATTTGAGATATAATTTAAAATAAGTCAGGGTTCATCTTCACTATCAGCCCCTGGTTCAACTATATCCCGGTTCAGAATAACTTGCAGTGTTCTACGCCCAAGCAGTTGAAAGAAAAGAAAGCCTGGTCCCTTGCATCAGTCCTTCCAGCTCCTATCATCAGGCTGCAGCTATCAGTTTCCCCTCACTATAGAAAACATTCATTCATATGAATAAACGATAAGGAAATTGCTTGTTTTATTTTTGTTGGATTCTGATTTTAGATTGAATCATTTCATTGTCTTATTTATGAAATTCTGTTTGGAAAGATTTAAGTCCTTTAATGTCGTGCAGTGTAATCGTACAGTAGCTTGTGTTAAGCCTTTAATCGCGTACGTGTGTTTGTGGGGAAATGAGGCGAGAAAATCGGAAAAATTCCAATGGTTTCTGAAAGCTGAGATGGTGCACATGTCAAATGTGTGGTTAATATGTAATTTCACTCGTGCTGTTGCAGGAAGCCGGCAAATCAGTGTCTTTGTTGCCAGAAAGGGAAAAAGTGGGAAAATGCATGAGCATAGTTTCCATTGTTTGACCAGTTTTTGGACATTGAGACAAAAACTCGAACATATGTAAGTTTAAATGTGTTTTCCTGTACAAATTTCAAATTTAGCACGCACAATGTGGTGTTCATGTACAACTACAATGTTTTTTTTTTCATTTTATACTGTTAATAAACCATTTAAACATGCAGAAAATTGTAAATAACTGCCAGATATTGAATGTATGCTGGAAGAATGGGTAAAAGCACTTACTCACAGGACATTTTATGGTCCAGACAGACATTTTTAGGCTTAGGTGTCAAAGGGTGAGGGAAAGCTGCTGGGATAGAATATAGTGACTCGGCGCTGTCCGTGGTACTGAAGTGGATGTTCTGTACTGTTGTTTCAAGGATCTGCCTTTAGCTGTAAAAATCTTTATTGCCTCGGTATAAGAGAAGCCAGTTGGAGCAACATGGAGTAGTGATATCTGTGAGAGAAAAGAAAATAGCTGTTTTGCTGTGACATACAAACTCACAGACATTTGTGAGATAGTAACAAAATGTAATCCATTGATTCTTGTACATAACACAAAACAAAGTTAGTTTGTTTGTTTGTTTTTTTCTATGACACAATTCAATTCTCAAACTTAAATGTTTTAGTAGGAAGTGTTGTGCCCGCAGCACTGTTCAGTCTGTCTAAGCTGTCGGAACTCTTTTTCCGGGTCAAGAATTCTGAATGACTTCATTTCAGAGTCTATATGTTGTTGTTTTTATTTGTTATTTTATCATTTATATTGAATCTTGCTAAGACACATAAGCCACTGTTATTATTTGTAAAGTGCTTGATAATTTGAAAAATGAGGAGTGTTTCGAGTCAGTAGAAATTTGCATACATATTTTCTTTGGGTATATTCATTTTAATCTGGATTGAAGAGGTGGATAATGTTGAAGCACAAGTGTTGAGAGCCATTAAATAGGAACTATTGTTGATATCAGCCTTAATTAATCATTCAACTTTCATTTTTATGCTTCGGCACCGGTGACGGCGCTAACACCAGTTAGGTGTGTTCACATATTACGGTGCTCATGCGCTAATTTGTCAGGCAGTCTCATTGTTATAGGAGATTAAGGTTTGTGTCCATGGGGGACAAATGGGGGCAGCTCCCTGTGTTGGAGTTAGCCTCTTCGCTTGGTCAAGGTGACACTGATACATGCCTCTCTGGAGGGCTGCTACACAGGAAATGTGCCGTTATTACACTATTAAAAATAACAGTGGATGGAGAGATGGTGAGAGGGTAAGGAATGGCGATGGGGGACAGGAGTGCGATGTAGCCTCTGCATCATGATGTCAATTCCTGGGGGAGTTCTCAGCTAAAAGATCAGGGGTAATCATGGCCACAAGCTTGTGGAAAAAAAAAAGCCAAAATTTTGACGTGATCTGACAAGACACTTTGATTGAGAGTTGTTGCACTGCACCAGCCTGGAAATCGATTCTGCCGTGGTGTATCGGCTCACTGAATGACATCCTCGCGAAAGATGGAAGACACTTGTGACATTTGTTGGAAAGTAGCAGAGATTCATTCATGATCTGGTGCAGTCTCAACCATATATTCCAATACTTTTTTAATTAATGTTTAAAAAAAAAAGGAGCCAAATATGCGCCTGAGATTTGAGCAGTTAAGCTCACAGTTTTATTTAACAAGCAAAACATCAATGTCTGTGGCCGTTCCCAGCAGCATTCAGCCAAAGATTATTACTTTTTACATTTTCTAGTCAAGGCAATCATAAAATAATACTGCTTCAGTTCTCTTTGAGGCTTTGATATCTGTAGAAAAGAAATCCATCCAGTTTATTGTTGCTACATTTTGCATTTTACCCTGCTACAATTATTGTGTCTGAAAAATGACTTACAGATAAGATAATTTGTTTCATGGACCTGCTGCATGAAGACACCGTTGGATTAATTAATCATTTCCAAACCGGAGCACTTTTGTTGCACCACAGAGTGAAAAGAGATTATTGTATCATACAATAAACTTAAAAAAGTGAGTGTTTATGTGTACGCCTATAGCAACTGCAGTCAAAACATTTAGCAGATGGATGGATGGTTAAATTAGTCGCCTGAAATTGGAAAAAAAAAATTACTACAAATGCTACTGCAGTGGCCCTCTGGCAGGCCTCCCTTTATTGACAGTGAAACCTTTTCAGATGGCCCAGAATGCAGTGGTGCGTCTGGTCGTCAATCGGCTCAAAAGGGCACATGTCGCTCCGCTTAGCCTCAACTGGCTACCCACGGCTGCCAGAATCAAATTCATGTCACTAATGTTTGCCCACAGAGTGACTGCTCGGCCTGCAGCCGTCTACCTGGACTCAGAGTGAACGCAACCGCAGGACAAAGAAGCACAACAGTCCAATCTACGTCTACTAAAGCTTTAGTGTTTTCCTCTCAATTGTTAGTCACACATGATGAAAGTAAAAATAGCTGATTGTTACAGAGAATCTAAGTAAAGAATGTTACTGCCTTTTTTCAGAAAGCTTTCTTAGGACTTTAAATCTTAAAACTGTAGCATCAAATATATTCATACATAGGATAAAGAAGATAATATTTGAATTTATAATCTATTGTCTGCTTTGTTTTATACTCCAGATACGCAGAGCCGAGACACGATTCAAAGTTCAAAGGCTCTTAAGTACAAAACAAAGCAGTCCATAAAAAACACAATCAATGCACATGAATACACTGAATCAACTTTTATAACCTCTCGTGGTCCATCTGCAATACTAATCTGAATTCTGTAGTAGCAGTATGAATGCAGACTTGACTAAAGTGAGTTAAACACTGATCTGTCGTCTATCATCCATCCATCCATTATTTATACTGCTCATTCTTGCTCAGATTGACGTACCAACACACACACACACACACACACACACATAAAAAAGAACATTCAGATGATTCAGATGGGACGGTCTGCTGTTGTTCTGTGCACAAGTTTCCTTCTACTGTAAAGATCCATTAATCCGTCAAGTTAACCGCCTGTGTTAAAGGAATACTTACAGCCGTCCAAACACTTCAGCTGTAGCTTTTGATATGTGTCCTCGCCCTGCACTTGCAAATATACCATCTCCTAAGCAGGGGATATTGTCCTGTCCTCCAGACCATATCACAGTAGCACCCGGTGGTGCTTGCCACATAAAAGATAATGGAATATAAAATTGTTTTTATATCTCGCGACTGTGCTGAAGCCGAGCGGTGAAGGCCTTCCTCACCATTGTTTTAGGCCTCATGAATCTGCTAAATCGCTGCCACTGATCACGGTGAACGCAGCACGAGGACATTTACACATGGTCTCGCCTCATAACCTTTGCTCAATTGACTGGACGGCACACGCTGCGGTGCTTATGGTGGTTGAACGGTGCAGCTCACTACATTAGACCAATGTGTGTTTTCCCTCGCGGTGCTCCTCAACAGCATTATTCATGTGTTCATGACTCTTAGTCCATGGTCCACTTGAAGTTGATGGGGAGCTGGTGGAGCATCACGTGTGTATATTACCTCTTTGAAACCTTTTCTGGTATAAACACTGACAATTCTATGACTAGCTGTCCTTATAATTACCAAAACCCTACTGAGGCAGATCATTTCCAAGGCGTTGGTTAAAGTCAGGATTAAGTAGTACGCTCTCATGTGGGCGTGGCTTATCACACAGACTGCAAGTCGAGAGCCAGGCAGCTGAAGTGAAGTGAAACTTAACTTTTAGCAAGTGAAAAAAGGAAACAACAGTGTACTACATGCTGTAAATGTTTCCTAAAGCTAGAAATGGACCTTTAATTCTTAACCAGGTCAAAATATCAGCGTACAGTGTGAGCAGATAACAGAGCAGCTGCAGCGTTGAATAAGCACAGAGAGACACTGGCTTCAACCGTCAGAGAAACTAAAGGTTTTGGTATAAAAAATGTAAACCTGACTCCGTACATCCTGTACAACTCACACCACATTACACTCAAAGCAAAGCTACTTCCTGTGTGAGATGGAATGTAGACAGAATACTAAAAATGTCCGTTAACAGCTGTCAACAATATGATAAAAATAAATATAAGTTAGGCTTTTACGGCAATTACAGGCAATTACATTTCATCTTACATTCAATTATGTATGTGAGCTTGTTGAGTGTTTTAATTTACAGTCGTCCTCACTTTATTATTTATTTAATTATTTATTCTTTAAATTTTGACTTTGGTTTTTATATTTAAGTCTGGTTTTGTCGCTTATAGATTTATTTGCATCATACATATGTTTATTTTATTGTGATATATATATATATATATATATATATATATATATATATATATACAGTATATACATATAATTCCAGATCAAAATAAACATGTTTGTTTGTTTGTTTTTAAAAAGGTTTGACTTTTATTTTTCACCAGACTCGACACTTTTTGGCCTACAGGTCATATGAGTTTGACCCCGAGGTTCAAGATGGCGATGTACCTGTCAAAATAATTAGGTTGGACCTGTCCAGGTTCTACCCCACCTTTCGCCCTATGTCCACTGGGATTGGCACCAGCGCCCCTCCGTCTTGTGGATGATAAAGCGGTAGAAGATGAAAGAATGAATGAATAAATAAACAAAATTTATGAAAATGTAAACTAAAGCCTGCCTCATGTCAGATACACTTGGCAAGAGGAAATGTTGAGTGTGAGGTGTTTCTGGTCCCCTGTTGCTTGGTTGACCATGGTCCAGGCCAGTCGACCTCCGCTCGACCCTGAGCCATATGAAAATATGATTGTAATCCTTGTGAGGATTTGGCCTGGGTGTCTATTACCACTGTAATCTGTCACAGTGGCATCCAATATTCCTTCCACGTCCAGGTTAAGTCCCTCTCTCTGTCTGCTCTACCCACTATGGGAGAGAGAGAGAGCGGGGGTCCACAACACGGTGTTGGCACGGGGGGAGAGGGAGAGAAGGAGAGAAGGAGAGAGAGGGGTTTTGAAATTGAGAGAGCATTGCTTCAATCAAGCCGCTGGCTCGGGGTCAGGAAATCTATCGGGGAACACAAGGTCTCATTAATGCAGCAGGGATAGCTTTAACCCCCACCTCTATCTTACACACACACACAGGTTTGCACAGCTATTCCTCTGAGGACACTGCACTGACTCATCCTCATTCATGTGGATAGCCAAAACAAAGCATATTTCACAAACTTGGCCATAACCAGTTCATGTCTAACCCTAACTTTAACCTAACCACAGTTCATATCTCAGCCCTAAAGTTAATCTGTTCTTTAGAAAGAAAGTTCTGCCTCATTAGGACCAGGTTTGAGTAATTCTGGTCCTGACAAGATCGCTGTTTATGGCAGAAAAAGATCCTGAAGAGATAACAAATACAAGTACACACACAGGGTAAAGTAAAAACACGAGAGAGAAATGGAAGACAGAAAACAGATGTTGCATTTCTGGGCATGAATTTGTTTATTCAGTGTTCTCACACACAGTATTTGCGGTTTTCTAGTAAAAATGTGTTACATGTTCTCTTTCTGTCGATGTACTGTATACAGATCATTACTGCGTGAACCTAATTTATTTCTAATCAAGTCACTTTTGTCAGAAATGCATTATGCAAATCAACTAATCGCAAGCCAGAGATGTTGACATCACAAGACGTTCATTGCAGGAGTTTGTGGGAAAAAAGTTTCCAGTGATAAAACAGCAATAAAGCCTGAAGCTGGAATGATTAACCACCTACTGTGCTAGTGACTGTGTGAGTGATGCTGTTTTAAATGTTCAACACACATACATCTCGCCTTGTTTGTTTTCAAATATTTAATTTAATTAAATATAAAAATTCATTTTGGTTATTAGTTTTTTAACGATTCAATTTACAATTTATATCAATATTTTAGCGTAATGGCAATGGCGAGGGAGCGCAGTGGCCAAGCGGGGGGTTGGTGTGGAAAGAAATCGAGTGATTTTGAGGTAAATTAAAAACTTTACGTTACACAATGTAGGAGCTACAATCACTTTATGAGTGCAAATAAGTATTTGATGGGTTGTACTGACATATTTAAAGTTATTCAAACAAATAAATAGGAATAGGTGAGGTATAATCTGCCAAATATTAGCCTCATGATTGAAATCAAGTGATTTTAGGGCAGAAACAAATGTTTATGTTACAAGGTAGGAGCTGTAGTCACTTTAGGGAAGGTGGGAAATTTTATGAGTTCTTTAAGTGTATTCCAACAAGTATGTGTGAATTTTAGGCAAAATGAAAACCTACCTCACAATGTAGGAAGTGCAGTCACTTTTACGTGAGTTAAGCAAATGGGATTCACACATTGAAGTTGAGAACGGGGCGAAACAGCACCTTGTATGAGAGATCCCTAAGACTGAATGACTGAGTGTTTGTAACAGAGTAATTATCTGATTATCTGAGTCTTAACCGTGCAAAAGTGCTCTTAAACCCAACAGTTTTCTTGAGGGTCTGTTGAGTGATAAATACAAACAATAAAATATCATCTGCACCTAAGTCAAGTCATTCAGGAATCACATCTGTTTGCATCTGTTTTCAAGATAGAAACAAAAACCAGGAATAAAAAAAGAGAAGGTAGAAAGGTAGAAATAAGAGGAACTCAGTTTACTATCTGGGTTACAAGTCCAAGACATCTGTCACACAAACTGATCGGTAAGATTGGTGGGAGCCCAATTTATCTAGATGGCTCGCCGGCAGAACAGAAATTTATTTTCCCCCATGTCTCATCCTCCATCAGCGGTTACGGTGCGATCAGGCCAAGGCTGTCAACCACCACGGCCATATCTTATTTTAAAAGTAGACACAGTCATAACATCAGTAACTTATCTGCTCTGCGTTTCTTCTGTATATGTACGGGAGCCCCGCTGTGACCTCTGCTTCTGTGTCAGAGACGATGTGCCCCCGATTCTGTTTGTATTTTTTTTATTCACGGGAGTTGTCAGCTGTTAGAATGAAACACGTCTTGTCGCCTTAAAAAACATCAATTTAAATTGGGGGGGAAACAGACCTGATGATGTATTTGCAGCAGATGCATTGAATTTATTCACATCCACCAGTCTTGTAGTAAATTATAAGAATGTGCGTAAGAACGATTTGTTGGAGGATAAAGTTCAGGTTCCACCTCCTGTTTTCTTGTAAAGATCAATCACGATCGAAAAAAAATGAAAATTTGATGCCTTGAATAACAGTTGCTTCAACTTTTGGTTCAGACTAATCACGTTTTCTACCTTTTGACTGAAAGTATTAGTTGTATTAGGAGGGAAAAACACTTCCCCCGTGACCTAAACACTACAAATAGTGCCGCTCCGTGGAGTGCAGCTGGGTGGAATTAGTCAAATTCATTATCCTCTACGTTGCTGCATTGTTGATTTTTACTCCTCTCTCCGGCAGGTAAAATTAGCCTGAATACTTTGACAATAATGGGGACAACACCTGAAGAATTTAGAGCAGCTTTCTGATGATTTGTGAAATCTACCCACAAACACATTCATGTATTGCACTCGTTATCTTTGGCACCACAGCACAATACTAATAATGGGATTAAGCAGATGTGATTTGGGTCGCTGCCAGTTTCACATAACCTAACAGCAACCTTAGTCTCGGTGTTGTAAATGTAATGTAATATTGCAATAGCAGCCATCACTCCATCCTGTTCTCTTATCACCATCATCATCACACTGGGTTTAATAGGAACAACTTTTCTAATTAATAATAGATATGCTGTAATCATCATCATGCTGGGTGCTGTCATTTATTTTAATGCGTGTCAAACCCTCACCTCTCAGCGTTGGCCCACAGTAAAACACGGAAATCTCCGTTTCATGAAGCCATATACTCAGCATTTCATCTCCATTCTCTCCTCCAGGCTGACCGGTGAAGTTATTGATCCCCATAAAGGCAGTATTTTGTCATTAGGCGAGAAGCGGAGGAGACAGTAATGAAAGCTTTTTAAACCGAGTGTTCGGGGCAGCGCCGGACAACTGGCTAAGGTTGCCAGGTGCTACACACAGCAGATTTTCAGTGGTTCGGCCCCAGGGATCGATAGGGATACATCTTTGTCTGATTACATAGATTTGACTGTGAGGACGGTCGTTTTTGTGTCTGTGTGTTTGTGTGTTGCGGTAATAGCTGATCACTGGATCTGCCTGATTTGGACGCCAAACATTGTGTTCTCAGTCTGACGTTATTGGGCACTTCAATGACACTGATGGTGGCAAACCTATAGTTTCTATGCTCAACAATACTTAAATAATTAAAGATTAACCTGCCTGTCAGTGCACAAATAGTTGAAATGACCACTATAAGCTACAGTATTAAATACTGCTCACATATTACATAGTGATAATTTAAATCCAAAAATATGTTTTATAATGCAACACTGACAGGTGATATTCAGCTGGATATGATGCTCATTTTATTTCCATTTCTCGGACATTGATACTGTATATACATTACTGTATAAATATTTCTAGTTTTACCTTTGTTAACTATAGTGAGGGACTTGAGGACTTTATGCGCCTCTCTGTACAGAGCAGGAATGAAAAAAAACAGACTGAATGAAGACAAGACAGAAAAATAGAAGACGTTGTCACTGAATCAGGTTATTAATTAGAATATCTCATTGAATTTCAAGCATACAGACACTTAGCATACAGGGTAAATTCAATACAATTCTGCATTTTCTACTGCTTAGTTAGTATCATATATTACAAATTGCAGTATAAATAGCAAGTAATTGGGCAAAAAGAGAACAAAATCTACACCTGTGCTGAGGCCCCCACTGTCACAGAATCACAGTTTAGCCCCCCCACCGCCCCACTCCTTGTTCCTTTCTCACTACAGCAACAAAGTCAGCCATCCTGCATGTCAAGTGTGTTTTTTAGAGACACTCCGCACCCCCAAAGCAGGCATAACTGTCGCATATGAGATATTACACATCTGTCTGTGTATACACGGTGCACCAGATGCTGCAGTTAATGGCACACCTAACCTCCTGCCATGAGATGATGCAGGGAAACCCAAGCGGAATTTTCCACTGCCTTCTGCCTTCTCCACCTGCTCCCAGCTGCTGTTGTCCAGTGCTAGGAGATGCCTGTAGGGGATGGTCCAGACAGGATATTAATGGGTCCCACCAACAGTCAGAAGGCCTGACAGAGCCCCATTTCATTGTCACCTTGCCTTGGAGGACGTGGAAAAACTTACAAAGCATATGAGCCAAATGGAGCTGTCTCTCCCTCTAACTTACTCCATCTCTGCCTCGTCGCTTCATTAGACTGTCTTACATCAGGGGCCTGCTCCTCTGCTTGTTTCCTCACAACCATCCCCACACACACACATCCACGCGCACAGGGTGACATCTCCCACCTAATCAAGTAGTGGATTATCTTGTCCTGATAAATTGGAGCTTGTAGCACTTGAAAGGTCCTCGTGGAGGAGTGCCTCCTCCCCTTGACAGCCAGATTGAGCCCCCAGGGAGCAGGGAGGGAACATCGCCTGGTAATGATTTGTGGTAAATCGGACAGATGTTTTTTTGGAAGGACCTCTTTCAAGCAAAGGGGATGGTGGATTTAAAGCCACAAGTCAAATTGAGATGTGAGGGAAATGGCTACAAATATAAAATGGACAGAGGGATGTAGTGATATTTGTAAGGGATGTCCAACTAATGTTTCTTACTTTTTCCCTCTTTCTTTTTTCTTCTTTTGCTCTCTCTCTGTCTTGTAGGAGAACCCTTACATGTGTAATAATGAATGTGATGCCAGCACTGAGGAGCTTGCCCACCCTCCAGAGCTCATGTTTGACATCGAGGGCCGTAACCCTACCACCTTCTGGCAGTCCTCATCCTGGAAGAAGTACCCGAAGCCCCTCCTGGTCAACATCACGCTGTCTTGGAACAAGACCATTGAGCTGACCGATGACATTGTTCTTACCTTTGAGTCAGGCCGGCCTGAACAGATGGTCCTGGAAAAGTCGCTGGATTACGGACGAACCTGGCAGCCCTACCAGTTCTATGCCACTGACTGCCTGGACGCCTTCACCATGGAGCCCAAGACAGTGCAGGATCTGACCCAGCATACCCTGCTGGACATCATCTGCACCGAGGACTACTCACGAGGTTATGTGTGGAAGAATGACAAAACTGTACGCTTTGAGATCAAGGACCGCTTTGCGCTGTTTGCTGGGCCGAGGCTCCACAACATGGCCTCTCTTTATGGCCAGCTGGACACGACCAAGAACCTGAGGGACTTCTTCACCATCACAGACCTGAGAGTCCGCCTGCTGCGGCCTGCCACAGGAGCAACAATGGTGGACGAGAACAACCTGTCCAGATACTTCTATGCCATCTCTGACATCAAAGTGCAGGGCAGGTAAGATCTTAATTTATCATCAGAAATGCAATGGGGTGGACTCCGCACTGGATTTGCAACTGGGTAAATTGGACTGTTAACTGCCTCTGGGCCTCAGTGATCCCAGGTGTACTTGTCAATTGGTTTTGCTAATTCGATTAATGGAAAATTTATGAGGGAATTTGCACCAGTCAACTAAAGTGGGGTCATTAGGCACCCAACAAGAGGTTTCTGGCCTTGGGTGCTCGAGCAGATTAGTCCAGCCATGGGTGTAATGATGATTCTATTGGCTGACTCCTCTGCAGTTTTTCTGTTGGTTTACTGCAGTGACAGTACAGCCACACAGTAGTGAAGAAAAATGTCTTCACTGTTACTATTCTTCCCAATTAGGCAGCAGATCCATAATGATGTGCAGAGTTCATCAGTCGTAAGCATGTCTTAATTAACCAAGCTGCTTACGGTAGGCTGAAGCATTCTACATTTGACGTCGAAATTCATTCAGCTGTCTCTTAGCATTTCACCCAGCTGGTCACTGCATGTTGTAATTAGTGTTTGATTTACAGTATCCACACGGGGTCATATAACATGAAAACAAGAAGCCATTATGCTGTTAGAGGGAAGGCCAACAAAAGCCTCCCCCGCCTCTTCACAGTACTACAAGAGTCACTGGGGTATACACTCCAGTGGATCTGTTTTACACTGCGTGTGTACTTTTTTCTTTCAATTTAACAGATGCGAATATGGTTGTAAGGGGTGAAGGAATGAAGATTTAATTACTCTTGTTTTGCTCTTCACACATGAGAGGGTTGCAGTGCAGAGTGGCGGAACGTCACAACGATTCGAGGACGCGGGTGGAGGTGTTGGAGGCCGCGGCTCACAGCAGAGCTTGTGTCACATATGGGGGGATGACTACAAATAGAAACATCGCTAATGCCCTGGCAGTCATAGAAAATATCAATTGTTAACCAGTTTGTGTGTGTGGAAAAAAGCCTGCGTGTGGTGCCTTTGTTCGGTTAGTTTCCAATAATCAGCACCTCTTGTATTTAATACTATTAAGTCCATATAGGCAAATACCCTTTAAGCAATTTAATGAATCTATAAATTAGTTTTTTTTTTAAATGGAGAACAGTGTCGCTGGAATACAGGCACCCTTAAACACAAGGGGCTATAATAATAAATGTCTCGCTCAGAAATTGAATTTCTGACTTTTCTAATGATTGAGAAGGTCATTGAGCAAAAATAACTGCAGGGAATGTGCGAACACAAAAGAGCTGTGCGGGACAGCCATTCAACACCTGCTGAAATGAAGGCGGCTGTCATAAGCACAGATTATTTATTCTATCTGACTAATCACGACCCAACTCATACATCCCTGTGGGGCTGTAGACTTGAGCAATAACTGTGTGCCACCATTGGGCTGTGGTCGTTTACCAGTCTGCTGCTTTTAGAGTGACGCTCGCCTGAGAAATGTTCCCCACTGTTTACCAAAGGTAACACACAGTTCAGGCCCCCCTCCTCCCCCTCCAACACCTTCCCTTGGCGACTCACTGCTCAGCCGTTTTCTCCATGCATCGTATACAAGACATAAGCTCCTTAACCCCCAGAATACAGTTCTGTGAGACTCAGTGGGAGCGATTTTGCAGGGGCAGGGAGGTTGAATCTGGCATATTTCTCTGCGCTGGACTCAGCTGTCATCAGCCTGGATCAGGAGCGATGAGGGGGTGTGGAGCGAAGTACAGTGGGAGGTTTTGTGTTCTTGCCACAACAGTGTGAGAAACAAAGAAAGAAACATAAGCTCTTTTGCCAAAGTAGGTCAACCTAGAAAAGATGTAGAGGGAAGAGAAGGAGCACAACTCTGCACAAGTGTGAAGAAGAAGTCGTCTTTGCATCTGTTAGCCCACATGTAGCTGAAGTTGTTACTGGAAAGCCAGAAGTGTCATGCATGACCATTCTATTCTGCCTGATTACGAGGACGGCCCAGACCAAAGTCGCTGGGGGGAAAAATCAATGCAAAGAATTTAAAATCAAACCAAGCATGGAGCTGTGAGATGGATGTGAACAGTGCACACTGCTCGCTGGCTTTAATGAATCTGACACGCTCACTGTTCCATTGTATCGGCAGTGGTAAATGGGTTTGTGGAGAGAGAAAGCGTGAAGAGTTGGGAGGATTTTCTAATTATCTACTGTATGACTCTGGCATAATTGCTCTGCCTCTGTTTTTTTTTTTTCCTCGTGCTTTACAGGAACCACCTCTTGCAGTTTCTTACCCCACCCTTCTCTCCCTCCCTCCTGCCTGTGATCAATACAGTGTAATTAAACCTGGACAAGATTCATGCCACCAAATAATGTCTTTCTGGCCCTCAGTTTCTCTCTTTTGGTTTCTATCCTCCACTCGCTGTCTTGTTCTATTTCTCCTGTGCACAGCTGTTGTCTCTGGGCCCCTTGCTTTGAATAATATGGGAAGATCTAGCCTCATTTTATTACTGGCTTTGGCGATGTGAGGGATAAACACCCACCACACAGCTATAAACGTGAAACAAAGAGAACACCTAATAGCATAAAATGTAGGAATTACTTTTCTTTTTCTTGTGAGGGCCAAAAAACAAACAAACTTAAAAGCTTACAAAAGCACAAAGTCACTAGTTTAAAAGTTTACTTGTGCTTATTATTTCAGGCCCTTTCCACTGTTAGTCCATTAATTTAAATGTGAGTCTGATACCATGAACTAAACTCCCAGCTTGCTTACTTACTATTCTTTTTGGGAACAGCAAACAGAATTCCCTTGATTTACAGCAGAGGGAATTGTGACTCAGTTTCCAAAGTACACCATGTATGTGCCACAGGACATTATCAGGGAAGGTCAGAAACTGCCTCAAGGGTCCACAGTCACTTTGACTGCAGGGTAGACAGGTAATTCACTTGAAGGGAAAATCAGTTATTAGACCCCTTTTCCTGGTCTTGATTTTCCCCCAGCCTCATGGAAAAAAGTCTGCCTTAGCGACTGTGAATGCCCACACATATCTCACGAAGACGCCTTTTCTCTTTTTTAATTGTCCCCCATAGCTACCACTGTATGCTTGAGATCACAGTGTAGCGTAACTTTTTTCAGAACTCATTTGGGTTTGAACCAAAAGGAGGTGTCGTCTCGACTTGCTGCATTTTCCTCTACACCACTGGAATCCACCAGCTCTCATGACACAAGTCACATTGACAAATTAAAACTAGTGTATATGAAACACACAGCATCAGCTTTCAGCTTCAAAAGACATGACAGTGAAATATAATAATAAGGATGTGAATTTGTAGAGATACAGGACATCAGTTCAGCTCTTCTTTCAGACTCTTGTCTTCAGATGTTCACTCTCGAGTGTAAGAATGAATGAAATCTAATGGTGAGAGCAGATGATTCCTCCACTCACCTTTCCCATCCCCAAGCATGTCAGGGAACTACGGTGGCCTCCAGATAAACCAGAGAAGATGTCTTTTCTTGATGGGTTAAACCATAGTGGGCAAGACGGTGGTCTCCATAAAGTAAGGCTTTTGCACAAAGGCTACACATTTAAAAGCAGTTATACACTTTATATTATACATGAGTATATATTTTAATCAATTAACCCAATAAACCCACCTAAATGTTACACACTGGACCTTTAATGAATTTCTTTCTTTCTCCTTTCCCCTCATCTGCCTCTCAAACTCACCATCACTGTACAAGACTCTGCTTTTCAAAGGCTGGATATGATTATTTTACTCAGTGGGCCCCTTTAAACCTGGCATTACACTGTGCCTCACCAATTACTGGTGTAAATCTGCCAAAGACCTTGAGGTGGTCGGAAACGCGTCGGACAGAAGTGTAAATGAGATGCAGCTCCGCTCCACCCACTGCGACTACATGAGCGGGAATACATTTGTGGCTCCGGGCACAGCTAACGCCACAGCGTTGATTTTCCACTTTTGAAGACGACTTCTTCTCCTGCTTTGAAAAGCAAAGAGGAGTTCATACAATAGCATGACTTTACGCGTGACTAACGTTGTTGCTGTTATTGATATGGTAACACCGGAGATCTTTACAGGAACAAAGGGGGAGGTGACATACTGGGGGGAAGACCATGATCAGATAATCAGATGACCTACCCATCAGCCAGTCTTAGTTGAGTTTTAAATGTATCCCTGCACTAGTGACAGACATTTTTCAGTAAAGAGAATTTTACATATCAATGGCAGTTTGGGGAGTCTTTGAGAATATCCAATAACAGACAGCTGTGTAGTCTCTCCTGAGCTGTGAGATCAACTGTTCAGTCTGAAGATTTAGTGCAAAAAGAAGTCAGAGAGAAGTGAGTTCACCGTACCTGTTTCCGCTGCAGGCTGTTGACTCCATGGGTGCATAAGCACCAGCAAATCACACCCCAGTCTGTATTCAGACTGTTGACCATTATGTTGCACTGTGGATGAACCAAAACAAAAAAAGGATCTCTTTGGTTCTGCTGCATCCATTTCGATCCCATGTGATGACTGAATCACTGTTTGCATTGGATTGAATTTTCCAAATGTATTAAATCATCCATAAGTGGTGGAGGTGAATTTTGTTTGTTCACTGGATACATTACTTTGCTTAATTGCAGTAAGAGGACTGCGTATTTGCCAAGTGCTGTACTGCAGCTTGTTACACTAAACCCTGAGGATGAATTATCACTTCTGAAGAGCTACTTCTGCTCGTTGTATATTTGGATCAAGTCCACGCTTGTACAAATCAATAATACTCACATGTGCGGGCTCTTATCTGAGGCCCACAAACTAAACCGTCTGTAGGAGATTGGAGACATCGCCTGTCCCGCAGAGCAGGGGTCAGGCTTTTGGTGCATTCTAATTGCTGTGTAGTTCAGTGCATGTGTGCCTTGGATACAGCTGTTTCAACTACAGATCAGCAGTTTGGTGAGTGATGGCTCTATCGGCTCTCCCCTAAGGGAGGAACAAACAAGAAGTCAATCTGCTTTTTTTCCCGCTCCCTCTCCCACCATAGTGCTTGGCTTGCTCTTAGTCTTGCCTGTAGTCGACAGATAATCTATTTGTGCTAATTTCATGTTTCTTGCTGCCCACTTCCCCTGCTTTTTTTGGAACCTTTGTCGTAGTCACTGTGCGGGGGAACGCCGTGTATGTAGGATAGGCTTCGTGCTTGGTCCAGATAACTTGGGCCATCTGTTAGCAGCCACACCACATATTAGTTTAATGGCTTTAATGAAATGACCCGCACCCTTTCCTTAGCCAAGCAAAAACTGAGTTAAGTGAGATTTTGCAAAAGTCAATGAGGCTTTAAGTCGATGCGTCTAATGTTTGTATAATGTGTCATAATAATTGTGGACTGAGGGAAAGACAGTGAAGGGTCTGGGGCTGACGCATCGAAATGGAATCATAAGAAGCAGTAATGTAGTGTACTGTTCTCGCACTCTTCTTTCCGTACTCCCACTATTTCTGTATTCTTGCCTGATTCATGCAGAGATGATCCCATTTTTAGTCCATAGTGACATCATCATATTCTTCCAGTTTTGTACTATGAAGTTATTTTCAGTGTGTGTGGTAAAGCAGCACTGGTGGATAAATACTCCAGAAAATGCATTAAAATGTGTAATATTTTGACATTTAAAGGAAAATGTACATAAAGTACATTAGATTTAAGGTAAAAGAACTAATTCTGCAGGATAATGTTGCAGTTACTGCTCCTTCTCCGTCTTATATCGGAGTACATGAATAAAGTTAAATACTCTCTAGTACAGTACAAATACGAATAAGAATAAAAAGCTTATTAAACATGTATTTTCACATACTAATCCTTGTTCTCTGTACACAGTTGGCTTTCTGTTAATGAGTGATCAGAACACAAAGATATATTATGAAATGGATTTCTTCTCCAGGCTTGGTTTGTCCTCTAACTTTCTCTTAACACCCCCCACAGCTCCGTCTGACTTCAAAGTGTACATAGAAATATTCTTTATGTATATTTTCCACCTAATTTAAGCTGCTTTCCTGCAACTCTGAGTCCTGCACAAGCGGAAGCATAGGGTGCTTCTCAACTTGTGACCTTCATTTTACCACTGAAATGTACCTCTTCATCGTTGTAGGATCATGGTCACCTGCTAAGATTGAGCACTATCTTGAAATATTAACACTCCTGCAACTTCTTGAAGTGTGATCTTGAAACACTTGATCCCCTGGTTGCCATCACAGATGTACTGTTTTGCTTTCTGACAGGTTACGAACCTCATTTATATCAGTATGACATGTTTCCGCGCATGGTCTCTGTCTACGTGTGTCTGTGTTACTCGTTACTGACGGAGCTCAGTCGGCCTCAGACACAACCCAACAGCCTGCAGCTGCCTGTCTATTCCCTTTGTCTCTCGCCTCCTCCTGACTTCTGTCCAGGCCACTTCTCCCCCTCTCTGCCTTTGATCCTGATCCCCCCCGGTTCATCTCCGGCTGACACCCGCCCTGCCTGAGTCTGCCAGGTTGAGGAGCTCAAAAGAAATTTTTAACATTCGGGGCAGGAACCTTTTGCTCAACCTGTTCATGTGCTCTGGAAATGTGTGCTTGATGAAACTGTCAGGCCTTTGAAAAGTATGCATAAACTGAGACAACAGCATCTCAACCACTCGGTTTTTTTTCTTTCTTTTTTTGGACCAACCTCCAACTACAGAGAAGCGGGGACAATACAGCACAAAAGAAAACTCCCAGTATGAAATACTTTAACACCTAACCCTCACACTGTCAATACTTTGTTGTTGTTGCTTATTTTAACCAGAAAAGGACCAAAAAATTTCCTCTAACTAAGTGCTCTTGCGCATTTTTCCAGATTAACTTCCAATATCTGGCAGTTATATTACAATTTCCTCATGTTAAAATACTGTTTTAAGAAAACACAAAAAGGTTTATTTAGAAAAAACACTGCAGTTGTATATTAACAACAGATTAAGCGTGTTCAATTTGGAATTTGAACAGTATAAAACATATTTACAATATCATTTTTGGGCCTGTCAATCAGGCCAAAAAATGGAAACTATATATGTATAGGCATTTTTAAAATCACCGTAATAACCACATGTTGGCTTTGACGTGCAGCTTCTCAGCTTTCAGAAAGCATTGGTGTTAAAGGGTGAAAATGTCATATTAACTCCATTTAGAGTTTTGAACAGTCTCAACACAAAGCCACCTGCAGCCCACGCTTTTGTCCACATGCACAGACAAGTGGGTGCTCGCTGGCCATATAAATAGATTGGAAAGCTGATGTAAGCCACTGGCACCAATGGTTAACGTCACCCATGTAGAGGCAGCTGTAGTGGGCGTGTTTCCGTGTGAGGCGGTATTAACATAGAATCTATCAAATTAATTGAATATTCCCTGCGGCAAAAACTCCCCAAACAACACACGTGTGAACCACGGAGGCAAGAGAAATGAAAATAAAACAATTAGGTTGGGGATGGATTTTGAAAACTGGTATACTGTCGTGCATAAGCGGTGGCAGAACATGAAGTGTACGGCGTTGGCAGGAGTGTAGTGGACTGTATCTAGAGGCCACAGCTGCCTGAGCACAGTCATCTGCATATGGCTGCTGGCAATGTTGGACCATCATCTCCAACTGTCTGTGGCCTTTATGGCTATGGGGGAAAAAAATGGGGCAAATTCCTTAATGGTGGGACAAAAATATTCTGATGGTTGTCAAAGCCTCGGCGCAGATGCTTAATTAGTGAGCGGGGACCGTGTTTGGACGCCTTAGTGGTGAGACTCTGTTGGTTGCAGTGTCCGTCAGTGCCGAGTGAAATTACTCAACCACTGCCGCATGGATTTCCATGACATTTAATCCAAAGATTTAATCCATGATGAATGTTAATTAGATTAGACGTTGTGAGCATGTTGACACTAGAATTGTCAAGTCAAAGCACAGCTGAGTTCAGCCGCACAGATCTGCCGGCTGCACAGTCATTATTTACAGTATGTAAATGTATATAATTAGCACAACATAACTAGCGGTGACTTATATTGACCACAAGTGTAAATGCTCCACTTAGGAAAAAAAATACATTTAAATATCGGATGACAAAAATCCTATGTGAACATTTTTTTTATTTTTTTTAAGAGCAGGTTTTTATATTTCAGTGCATAAAAGGGTCTTTATCACACAAAGATGGATTTCATGAAAGACATCTGGCCTTTGCCCATGCACGCTCTCACTGAAATGAGAAATAACGTGCTGCATCCTCACCCAATTTCACTTTTGTTGAATGCACGTCGCTGAATCTGTCATCTTAAATTACCTGTTGCACCGGTTGCCGTGTAAGATACACAATAACAATAAAGATTCAAAGGGGGAGGCTTACCTAATCAAGTTCATTTTAGGAGAAAATGAGCGTGTCATTATGTTCATTATGAGAAATCACCAAGTCTTGTGGAAATGAAATATTGTTTAGTTTTAAAATTGAATGACTTTGACAAAATGTGCCTAATTGTATTGCTTCTGCATTCTGAATAATTTAATTTGGTAAATGCTCAGTGATGTTTCAACTCATTAAAAGACACATATTAAAGCAATAAGTTGTTCTACATTGAAAAAAACACACATTATAGCCAAGGTGCAGAGAATAAAGAAGTTGTTTATGAAGCATAACAAGGTGTGCATTGTTCCGAGTATCACTTTTTTTTTTTTGAATACAGAAACTTTACGCTCGGTGTTCAAGGGCATCATTCTGAGCAGCAAATGTACAAACCAAACTTTTAAAACCTCCTGTCTTTCCCCGCGCTGCCAACCACTCTCACATACAAATATCAGGATGAAAGAAGGGGTGGATTTTGACTGCTTAAGTCTCTGTTTGCTGAATTGACCCTTTCCACAGACAATCCAGCTTAAAGCTCCCGCTCTGTATTTTCATACGGCCCCTGATATTTTCTGTGTTAAATATTCATAACACGGACGGCAGAGAGGTTTTATTTCAGCTACTTCCAGGCTCAATGAAGCTGCTGTGGCTGTGTTTTTTAAGGAAGGTTGCCATATAGAAACCTCTATAGGTGCATGTTGTATAATGTGACATGATAGATGCAGTATTTTCTTGTGAAGCAGATAAAAAAAAAGTAAAATGACTGGGGACTTTAGAAGGAGACTACCACCCCTTAGGAAGCAGCAGGGGGCACTTGACAGTGACTACATGTGAGGGACCTGTGCAAACTGAGTGGCTTTAGCAAAGGCAGCAGCAGCGACAGCACCTTGGAGATGCAAGTCTACATTAGGGAGGCTCTTCTCTCTGCAGATAGTGAGTCGCTGCTTTGTGGAGAGACATTGGCTGCACCAAGTAACCACAACTGTCTGTAAGCTGGCTCATACATACTGTATCTGTGTGCTCTGAGCATGTGTCAAGTCATATTAGAAATGATGTCGTGCTTTGACGTTCAGCTCTTATATTTTGACTCAAAGCTTCCTCCTGAGTGCTATATGTTATGAATGCTCGCAGCACTGTGACAATTATTAAAATTGTTGATAAAGAAATGAAAACTTTAATGTTTTTTACTAGTTTTACTAGAATTTTTTTTTTTTTTTTAAAGTGACAGCCCGAGTGTTTTTCCTGTTTACCAAGAACAGTTTGAGAACAGCGGCGTAAATGTCCATAAAACAAAAAATTGCAAAAATGCAGCTTGTTGTCATGAAGTAGCACATTCTCAACTTTACCAGTGGTGCCTTATCTGAGGTCAGTTTATCTCAGTGACGATGTAGATTAAAAGGAAATCACATCCTTGGAAGATTTTCGTACGTACCCACTGCAGAACCGCTTGGTTTAAAGATAACATCAAGTCGCTGAAAGCTTTATGTACAAATAAAATCAAGTGATAAGCTGCCATGTCACTGACACTGACGCCGCAGAAGGTGTACAAGCCAATCCCTTACTATTTATCACAGACCAGAGGAATCGACCGCGTCCAGAGATATGAGGAGCAAAGCTACGAGTGACATGAAGATTTTATCAGCAGAGCAGAGGACAGGAAGCGTCGCTTCAACAAATCCCTTTCCCCTTTCTCGAGGATGAGGCGGCGTTCATTTTTCTCTTCCGAAGACGAGGCTTACACTTTAACTTGATACAATATGGCTTGTTTTCCTATTGAGCGCCGCAGTGCTGCATAATGCGGATCTTATATTTTGAGCATTGATTTCCCCCTCGATGGGTTCACCGTTATTAGCAGCCGGCACAGGCAGCAAATTGGATTTATGTCTTGGACTGGAAGAGTCTGCCGCTGATGTGTCATGCAGGACCACACACACACACTGCACTGGTATTTGTTGTATGGGAATGTAGTCGCAACACACAGTATTTCCACAGCTAAAAGTGCGTGTGCGTGTGACATTTCAGCCCCCGGCACGCAGACAGGCTGACAGCGTCTTCGATTCCTCTCATGATCCATGCATCGATACACCCAGACAAGCCAAACAAATGTTTACCACAGAGTTGCTTTAAAATACCAACGGTCTCAATGGGTCCGCTGAGCCATCATCTAATCTGATTTCTCATGAAGCCTTTTCCTCTCCAGGTTAAAGCAGTCATATTGTATAGAACTGGGGTCTTGGGCACAGGGATATCGGCAGCATTTTTACTCCTCCTTACTTTTGACAGAGCACACTCAACATTCATGTGGTGACCCATTTCATTAATGGAGAGGCCTTTTTCAACGTGTCTTCGTCTGCTGCATAATGGGCCCTCCTGTCAGGGGCTCATGACTAATCTCCTCATTGACCTCTCCTTCACTTGCAGTCCCCACCACCTCACTTGAGATTTGGTTACTATCAGAGAGTGGGGGGAGATGCTGCATTGTAAATTAAATCTGGACAGCTTTAACCCACTCCTCACTTTAACTCTGTTATATTCTACTGTTTTTTTTATTTTACAGGCATGCAGCAGTTTGTATGTATTGATTATTCCCTTATATAAATAGTCAGACGTATAATTTGTGTCTAGGAGGAAGATAAACACAGGTGTGATTATAAATTGATATGATGTTGACCTTCTGACTTTGTCACCCCACATGACTATTCATTAGTCACCACCTTACCAAAGTTGTTTTGAATCATGTAAAATTCAGCTTCATGTGAAACGGCAGGGGGCCAGAGTCTGTGAACGTCACGGTTTGTCGGTGTATGTGCAGAATATCAACATAACATGTAGGGAAGCGACATTTTTCACCAGTTTAATGACATATTGCACGTAAACATAGACAGAGAGCTGGTTTAGCAGCAGTCCTCCACCCTCTCTCGCTCTCTCTCGCTCTCTCTCGCTCTCTCTCGCTCTCTCTTCCTCTTTCTCAGCAGCACCTGCAGCCTCACAGCAGGAGTCTGCTCTTCTTTCTCGTCTTCATTTCCTCATCTGTAGGAATTTTAAATAAAGTGTCAGGGTGTGTTTTTTAAATTGAGGCAAGTCACACATCAGAGCAAAGACATCTTACCTATAGCAGGAATACTATTTTTATTCTTTACTTCAATATTTTTTCACATGTTCTAAGCCAACTTTTTCTAACAGAAATTCTGTATTTACTTTTCAGGGTGCTGAGTGCATTTGTCTTATTGATAATAATAATAATAATAATAAAAGTCCTACTAATAATAATAATAACAATAATAAGTACAGACCCCTTTCACAGCAATTTTTCTGGTAACCCTAAATCTGTCATAATGAACTCACAACATGGAAACTACTGAAACCTTTCCATACCAGTAGTTCCTAATTTACTAATTAACACTAATCCTGTGTAACGTTACCCTATTGTGCATTCCTATAAATACAAATACACCTTAAACCTTTTAGATTTTGCAATTCTTTCTTGGCACACACATTATACTGGAATAGACAGCAAATGTAGAAGAAGATAAAAAAGACACAGTTATTTCAAATGATTTCAGAATACTGATATACTCATCAGGTGATAAGGTTCCTGATCTTGCAGAGGCCAGTGTCACATATGACTCTTGTTATCCATGGTCTCATTATGAGTCCTTAATTGTAGAAGTGTGAAAATGACTCATCAATGATTTTGTCACCTGACAACTCGTGCTAATGAAATGAAGACATATTGTATAATAAGACTCACCTTACAGAGGTGGGTGATGACACATTATGTCTTATTCACCTTGTATGAACTCAAAGGAATGGATACTGTTGTACTGAAATCGGTCATTTCCAATTTCTGTAGCTGTAGCAACTGTTCTTTGTTTTTTTTGTTACAGTTGTGCAGGTATCACTACAACAAACTTTCTTAAATATTGTCAAAATGACTTTAGCATGCGATATATGTATTTATATGATTTTTGGATTGTATCGGATTTTACATTTATATCGGTCCGATATCCGATCCAGTTATTTTGACCTGTATCGCACCGATACCGATACTGACCAATACCATACTCCCATCCCTATTAATAAGGAGTAAAATACTCTGCATTCACCTTTAGTGAGAGGACCACGGGAGCACAAGATTCATGAGACAGCTGAAGATGAAATATCTTTATTGCGATGCGTTTAATTATCCGAGTTTAAATCAGCCTTTACTCTTTCCCATATTCGGTTTAAGACAAGCAAAATGCGACATTGTGTGATTAAATGGGATGAACATCATTTGACTGGAAGTTCAGTTCCCTACCCTTGCCTATGTGAAGAAACAAAACAAAACCCACACACACACACACACACTGTGACAGCACTGACATGAGAAAGTTCTGAACCCCCCCAAGCAAGACATTTGATTCTGAAGACGACAGGGAGTGATGAATAAAAACCGCCTGATAATGGGATCATTGAGTCATGAAAATCGATTCTGAGTGAGTTATCTTTTGCGGGGGCCAATGAATGTAGGTGCTCATTATGTGTGGCCATTGGACGGTGCTTTAGCCTTCAAGCAGAACAGGAGCGTACAATAGTGCAGGGGCTGACAAAAGAGGAGAAAAATAACAATCAAACAAAGAAAAAGTGTTGTAGTGAATTTAGTGTAGTGAAATCCGGGCCTTTGCTCCTTTTGCAGGTGATGTAACTTACTGGAGCACAATGACTTAGTGGTGATGTGGGTTGATGACTGAGGCGATGGTGATTATGATGTCAGCTGATGTGATTAGTGGGTCTGGATGGACTTCAATAGGTCTGGGCTTCCTGAGATCGTAAATCAACAGCAGGACACTTTAAATTTGCTTTTTTATTTATTTATTTATACTTATTGTAAGTCGCTTTGGATAAAAGCGTCTGCTAAATGACATGTAATGTAATGTAATGTATTTTTTTAAGCAGCAGTTTTACAAATGAACACTGTTAAAGTGCCATTAAACGTCCAGTGTGGAATAACTAGTAAGATCTCATGCTAAGACTGCTGATTGTAACCTAGCCTAACACCACAAGTACGTTTCTGCTTCTTTATCCCATCACCAGATATTTACATTACATTACATCTTGATTTACAGTATTTTATACAATGTTCTAAATGTTAAAATGGCTTTAAACTCCATTTCCATCACCGTCCTGGATTAAACTGCTGTTCTTCATCCTTACATTTATTTAGAATTTGTATTTTGTACATTCTTTTAAACTTTTTTATTCTGCTTTAATTCATCTGTTAGACTGCTCCTTAATTAAACCCCCCGAGATTGAAACACACATACTTTTTAAAGTTGTCCCGGCACACTTGCATTTTTAAATTCAGTTCCCCCCCCCCCCCCCTTTGTCTGTCTGAAAACTGCTTTGTATCATTTAGAAGTCAATTATTTCTTGCTTTGAATATTATTTGCATCGTTTTAAACTGATTCAGATCCGGGCATTTTAGAGCTTGTGAATTAAAATATCGTTTAGATTTTGGTTTCAGATTTCATTCATTTCACATATTAGTGTTGTGTATTAAGAAGCATGTTTACATCTGTTGTGTTACTTGATTACCGTAAACACTGCTGCCAACATTCACCAAATATGTTGCTGATTTAATTGAGAAGGAAAAAAAATATGAGTTAACTCAATGTCTCTGGTGTGGAGTAAGTCTGCAGTTAGTGCGACGTGTGTATATTTGGGTGTTGTTAATGAGCAGCTCCTTGAGATTGCACTTTAAATGCATCTATTACTTCTCTCTGTTTCCGTCACTTATTTGCACTGCGATAATATTGCTGCTTGTAACGAGCATTGGGGGTAAGGAAGGCAATAGTTCTTACATAATTTAACTATTATTCCTATGCTGCTGTGACCAATTTGGCAATGATGAATCAGTTTCAGACACAATTTTGTATAAAAATTCATTCCATCCTTATATATTTTGGGGTTTCACATTGGAACATCTTCAAAAACACATTACTTTATCCCAAATATGCAATTTTTTAGCTGTGCAGCCTTTCTCTCTCTTTTCCACAGCTCAGAGATTGGATGTGCCCCCAAATTAAATATAGACAAATGCTATCTCACTCAGTGGAGTCTGAAAACTGCAGCACTGTCACTATTCAACGATAGATGCTTTTTTCTGTGCGTGTGTGTGTGTGTGTGTCTGGCTCGTGTTATGGTTTTGTGTCGCTGAGCACACATCTCCCTCCCAAGTTCACTGTCTTTTTTTTGTAGCTCTCAAGTATATGTTATGATATTATTTGGCCACTTTTAGATGACGATCATCTGTCTCCACCTCAACCGTCATGAATTCACCACAGACTCTTTCCTTTGTTTTGATTTATTTATTGAATTTTAGACTGTCAGTGAGTCTGTATCTGAACGTAAGGTTTGTTCACACCAGCCCTTTTTAATCAAACCGGTTCGTTTGGGGAGGTGTGAATGCCCAATCGAACTCTGAGCAAACTCTGGTCCGCCCAGTGAGCTAAATACAGGAAGCAGACTACAACGCAGGGCATTGTGGGTACAACACAACCAAAACGTACATGTGTGTAGAAGGATAGCTGGAAGAAATGGCTGAGCCCATTGTTGCGTGTATGTGGATTACGTTCACGTAAAAGAAACCCCAAAAAAACAAGACCAATAGGATTTGATGCAGCTTCATGTTTCGCTCTTATGTGGCAGAAACAGTGAGTTTTCTTGTTCATAGATGGTCTTGTCTTCTCCATCAGTAATTCTTGATGCAGCGCCACCTTAGGTGAGGAGGGGAATATGTTTGGGTTTGACTTATCCAGAGTTCCAGGTCTGCACCTTCTGTTCATTTAATGAAGTGGTTTCCTCTGATTGGTGGTGAGAAAGCAGAGCTTCTCTGAGGTTAACCGGTGTGATGTTTAATAAGCATCAGGGCCAGCTCACAGGAAGAGACGCATTAGGACGTTGGCTCTTTGGTTTTGTGTTGCCTGAAGCAGTGTGTGTCTTCACAGGCTCAATGTTACATGTAACCAGAATCGAAGTATTCTTGTTCAAGTGTTAATAATCAATGAGGTACTATGCACCACATATTATTTTACCCACTTTCGCCCTAATAAGTGTATTTTGATCCTTACCCCTAAATAGAATCAAAAGCTCTTTTTCTAAGATCTATAAAACATTTTAAAATTCTACCTGTTGTTGTATTGCGTTTCATAAGGAAGATCAACATCTGGGCATTGATAGTGCAGAAAAATAAATGTCTCAGCGGTTGCTATGTCCTTCTCTAATGTTTAAAGATAGTACACTGACAGCTCAGAGCTGCAGTTTGTCTGTCCCGATGCTGTTATAATCAGGAGTTTGGCAGATTTCCTCTCTCTGTCTGTCTGTGTGCACCGGCTTGTGCCCAGATGTTCAAGTCTGGAGATGCTGCAATATTAAATCCGTATCTTATTTGCACTTTTGTTATTTTCTTACAGACTATGATTTAGGAAATACCTTATGCAGCAGTGACAATACAGTAATAAATAGCATAATAATAAGTAGTTGTAGGGTTAATATTGTGGTAATACTATAATATTTCTAATGCAATTTCCAGCTTGGTAACAATGGGAACAACACAGTGTGATAATAAGGTTATAATATATTTTCCAAAGTATAGCTTGGTAATGAATTCCTTTAGGCTATCGTCAGTGTAATACCTTGATATGAAAATGTTGATTACATTATAACGTTAAAATCATTTTTCCATTGTTAAATTAAATTACAGCAAAATAATACACTAATAATATAATTTCCCTATTTTGAAGTTATTACAAATCTTTCTCATGTAAGACACACATGCTGGAAGCTGTATCTTTAAGATCTCTTGGATTAGAATAAAGAGTAGTTCATATTTTTGCTGCTAAGTTTTAAAGCGATAACTCAGTGAGCACGGAGCACGACTGCAACACACTGACCCCCAAACAATGCAAGCGGCTGTGTTATTTTTACATAAATGACTTCAGCGGTCAGTCGAACTCCGTCTGACGCAATGGAGCCGAAAAGTGCTGCAACATCTTTGCGGTGTGAGTCTTTGTGGTGTGACCTGGAATGCACTTATAAGCAGGACATTTACAAAAACTGTGGTCTAGATTCAAACACACACACAAACCCAGTTCTTTTATTTAAATCACAGTCTCTCTCTGTGTCTCGAACACACACACACACACACACACACACCTGCATGCCCTGCTTCAAGCACTTCTTTACATCACTTTCCGCTCTCATTAATCACCTGGAGGCCTGCAGCCTCTCATTTGATTTAGTAGATATGTGGCCCTCTGTGGTCTTTTAACTCTCAACACAACATCGCACACTGTAACCATCCTAATGACCCTCAGTCAGAGTTTAAAAGAGAGAGATGCTAAAAGCCCTAAAAGTTAACTCTTCTTTTCACTGGAAAACTGCCAACACGTTCTGTAATTACACCTGCTCTTTGGGTCCAATCCCTGTTTCAGATTCTGCCCCCTAGTGTGCACGGCCGTGGGAGATTCACTGCCGCAATGCTTGGGATAAAGCGTTGCAGAAGGGACATTATCAAGAAGCACCGAGATGACAGGAAAAAAGTTTTATTATTATCCCTTTTTTTAGAATTTCCTTTTAATTATAATATGAGACACACATAATATGAGACACACATATTTTTCCAAACCATAATACCAGGAGTGTTTGGGCAGTAAGACAATTATTGGGTCACCATGTAGCACATAATGTCAGGGATCCCAATTTACAAAACACTAAACAGTGGATTCAGTTCCAGAAGTAACATCATAATCATTTTTGGATACATTTTTACGTAATACAAGTGAAAGTACTGGTCCAAAAATGTATTCAAGTAAAAAAGTAGCTTGTTTAAAAGTTACTTTTTTAACAAGCTTGGGTTTCTTTCTTGTGTCGTGCAAAACAAGGACAGGGGGACACAAATCTCACATGAATTTTTTTTAATTAAAGGCAAACTTTTACAAATTAAAAGTGCTGACAAAATAAATATGTAAACATATAATGTGTCAAAGACCACACATGTCACTCACTCAAAATTATTATTTTCTTTAATTCAGACCAACATTTTTTTTTACTCCGTAACAGATGTGATGTTGAAACGAAACATACTAAAGTAAAAGTAAAATTACAAACGTGAAGTACACAAAAAACGTAGAATCAGACACTAATGATATGTCAGAGGTCTGACGCTGCAGCCACAGACGCGTCGTCTCATTCTCACCAAGGTCAAATATAGTCTGCAGACACACCACAAAGCCAAACTGATGAACGATGCTGTGCAGTTACTTCCTTTAAGGGCTCCAATCAGTGATGTCGCTTATGAGATGACAAGATGGGTTATTGTCACTTCTCCACCTCGGCCTTGTCGCTCCGTCCTCCCTCTCTAACTCCTCTGCAGCACACTCTGTGTCGCCAGCAGTCTTTAGCTGTGAGCAATATCAGTGAGGCCCCGCATGTCGATTCTATTGAACTGGCTTGGCATGTCAGAGGCAGTAAAGACCTCTTGATTGACTCCTGCTTGGATAGCATGTCCAAGTCCATACATTAGTAATGCTGAGTATTCGATAGATGGATGGCCTGCACGGATTAATGTAGGCAGCCCACACATTTACCTCAGTGCAGTGAACAGGAGATGAACTGCACTGGCGGGGCGATGACAAAATAAACTACAGTGGCATCTTTGCTTCGCGTTAATGATAAATATGTGTTTGTTTTGCAAGATTATATTGTATTTTAGATTTATCACTGTTTGTTTTAGAGGAAGATGCTGCAGTTTTGTTGTTTTTTTGTTTTTTTTTTAAGCTGACAGCCATTGTTCAGTTCTAGTGTACGACTCTGAGGCTTAATTGGCTATTGGCATATTTACAGTATGCACTTTTTGAACGCAAACACAGGCTTGGAAGTGCAGCTGAGCAGTAATGACTGGAGCCTCTGCAGAGACTTAGCTCCCCTCCGCGAGGTACTTTGTTCATGTACAGTACGTTGCCTCTTTATGAACTGTGATGAAAAACTGTTGTTTGCCATTTCTGGCCTCAAATCTTCCCCTCTGCATCTCTCGCTCTCTCCTGTGTGTTTCTACCGGGTTGTAAACTGTACAAATAAATAAAAGAGAGTACTGACTCTATGTTGGCATAAGCAGAAAAACAAATATACTGTAGCATATACTGAGCATCGCAGTGATTCTATTTTTATTTTATTTTTTTGTGTTTTAGATTTCAGTTCAGGCAGCTTCACCAGGCCAAAATATCAGAATGAAAAATAGTGAAGTGGCTCTCGTGTTATTGCTAAATGAGCGGAGTTCTGCACTAATATACAGTGTCAGTAAATGTATTTCCTCGTGCCAACGAACTGAACTAAAAGCTGACGTTTAAAAGAAAGAGAATTTGCCCCCATTTTTTTTACCCCTTAACTGCTTTGTAGTAAGAGGAGAAAGAGGGATGGGGAAGAGGTGTATAATTAGTTTTTGGCCCGAGAGGGGAGGTGTCCATCCCAGGGGAGCTGGTGCTGAGTTCTCACACCTTCCATTTCCCACAATGCACTGCAGACCAGAGGAAAAAAGGTAGAGGAGGCAATTAGCAGGCAACATGTTAGCAGACGGGCTGATGTGCTTTAGACCAATATAGACAGCAGCTGCAGGCGAGTCAGTGGGGAAGAGCCCATTGGTGTACAGTGTATCTCTGCAGTGTGTGTCTGTGTGTGTCTGTGTGTGTTCAGAAAAAAACTATGAAACAAAAACATTGGGCTTTTATATTTTAAATGTTTCAGTATAGGTCTGTATAATTATATTCTCTGCAACAACCCCCCACCTGCCTCCACCTCTTTTTCCGAGCCACCCCTGTGTTTCCATTTTATTTTCATCATCATATAATTACAGCAGAATATTCTCTCAAACACCTCCTGCCCGCCCCCTGCAACCCCTCGTGTGTTTTCACTCATTTACAGCAGACACAGGCTAAAAAAAGGCGTTTATTAACCAAGTGTTTAACCCAATTGGCTTGTGTATGAAAACACCTGGGCGTTAGATTGAAATTTAATTGCTTCACTTAGTTAACCCACTTAAGGAGCATGTTGAGTCTAGTCGGTTCAATTTGTTGGGATCAGCAGCTTTGTGCGTCGGGGATGTTGTCGGCTCGGATTGCAGATAATTACTATTAATTAGCAGCTGATACAGTTTGGCTTTGAAGTCACAATGAGCAAAATGGAGAGAAGCTGGGGGAATGAGTATTGGCTGAAGTGATGTGAAAGAAAAGGCTTCTTCATGTTGCCTTGTGTGTTTGACTGTTGTTGTTGTTGGCATCATCAGTAGGAAGGCACAATATGTCACCTGCACCCACATTGTCAGTCAGAATCCCATTACCGCAGAGGTCAGAGACACAGTGCTCTCGGTGAGCTGAAGCTCAGCATATTGCTCCGCTTGCATTTCCACCAGATAAAGAATAATAACAATAAATATATGCCCAATGATATCATGTGCCTCCCACACTTCACGGGGGAACTTCATATTCTTGTCAGATAGGGAAAAAAAGAAAATATTGCTCCTTCTTACACAGACAAAACAGAATCAGAACTCTTTTTTTATTCCCTCTCTCCTTTTTTGTTTTGCCACTGGAGCAATTTAAGCTCACGGCCTCATGAGCAATTTTGTGAATACATATCAGGGCGTTTAGCTCACAGGCAGTGGCTGGCACACTCAATAATGCCTTGAGCAATATCACTTTGAGAGCATCACACAAAAACAAAGATGCTTTAGCCCAATTAATATTTATGAATAGGAGAGATAGGGGAGCAGAGTTTAAAATGACAGACTGGGGTGGATGGAGAGTGATATGAAGAGGATGATACACAGACTGATGGAAAGTCAGAGGCAGACAACCCACAGAGCGAGCCCCAGAGGAAATGAAGACACGGCATTTCCTATTTCCCATTTAAATGCAGTTAAATACACATTTTGCTCCGCTCTTTCTCTGAAGCCCTTGTTGCTGGTGCAGCGGTGAAGAAGCCTCACCTGGTTTCCACGCTGAGGAGCCGCGGCTGATTGGCAGCAACAACAGCACTGATGGGCATTAGACCCCGCGGGCCATCGCTGGCGGTCTCACTCATTATGCCGACAGCGCTATTATTTCTGGCCACTGATTAAAATGTTGCCGATTGTAAAAGAAGCTGAAGGTTAAACCACAAAGGGCTCAATGTGGAGTCATTTTTTTACACCACATGTGCACTCACACACACACATATCTACATATTAACAATTATTATTATTATTTCTCATGCTAGGGTTCTACAGAAGAGTTTGATGATGTCGGTAAATTAGTGCGGGATCATGACAATCATTCCCCTGCTTGGTTTCCCTGTGTGCTTGCGCTTCATGGGGAGAACTTTGGTGGCACATTAAAATGAAACAAAGCAAAGGACAATTCATTAGCCTGACTAGGAGGTCTGTCTCACTTGTCACTCGTTTCATGACAGACATCCCAGAGACCACTAAAGCAGACATGCAATTAAAATGCTACCGACCGGCTAAATTGTCTGTTACCTTGAATAGAAATATTTATTCTATGGATTTAAAGAATGTCAGAAATGTTTTGGGCTGTTGTGAGTACACTTATCATCAAAATGCATTAGATTCGTCTTGTTTTTAGATATTTTAGTGCAGTAATGTTACATGTTACTAGAGCTCCAACTAACGATTATTTTCTCGATTAATCGATTAATCGTTTGGTGTTCAGAATATCAGAAAACCATAAAAAATGTGGATCGGTGTTGGTCAAACTGGGAAATGAGGATGTTCTCAAATGTCTTGTTTTGTCCACAAACCAAAATGATTGACTTTTAATGATTTATTTGTTATCCAGAGCAAAGAAATGAAGAAAATATTCACATTTAAGAAGCTTAAACAATCGGAAATCTTGTTTTAATCATGAAAAAAGCTTCAAACCGATTGTTTGATTATCAAAATAGTTGTCGATTAATTTAGTAATCGATTTATAATCGATTCATCGTTTCAGCTCTACATGTTACAGCTGCTAAAAGAGTCCAATGTCTTTCCGAGCCTCGAAGGGTCTTTCCGTGTCTTTCATGGGAACACTATTCTCGCACAGACTCACTGAGCACATTAACGTGACTGAATAGTTCCTACATCTGCTTTCACACAGCCTTGGTTCCCTCGTTGTGACGCTTCGAGTGTCAGTCTAATTACAGTTCTCAGCGCTTACGCTACAGCCTGAAAATGAAATGTGCAAACGAAAGGTATAAAACACAAATTAGTAACATTTCTGGCAAGCTGAATATACAGGCATCACTTGCTAAGCTACTTTTATAGACACTTTATGTTGCATGATCTTCTTGCAGAAGCAAATACTGAACATCTGAACTCACACAGCAATGAGCATGAACACGAGCGTGTTTTATGGTGTAGTTCTGGTGCTGCATCTAAAGTGCAGCGAACCTCGCAACATGTCATTTACAGAGCGCGCGTTAATCAGCTTTAGCTGATATAATCACCCACTGGTGATATTCGTCATTTAATTACTTCAGAGATGTAATTAAATAATCATTACATATTTACATTACTTTATAAGAACATGACACAAAATGCAATTAAAGCCTAATTTAATTACAAAGGGACACGTTGATGTCACCTCCTGATCCAGTGAACCAGATAATAGCTTTGTGTTTCATTTAATGTCATCGGAATCACAAGCACACGATGCAGTGCAAAGCTACTAAAACTGTGTGCTTTTCAGATAAAAGCAAATCATAAAGAACTTAAGATGAGGTCAGACCATTGGTACATGAAGTGACTCATTATGGGACTATATTGGTTCTTTTCTAGTGTTATAAACATTTTAAAGCACTTTACATTGCACTGTATTACTCACATGTCCTTCATACTTTATAGTCGTGTGAATAGTGGATGATCTGATGTAGGGCTGCAGCTAATGATCATTTTCATAATCTATTAATCCGCCAATCATTTTCTCGATGAATCGAGTTCTTGTTTGGTCCGTGAATATGTCAGAAAGTCTTAGCAAATTTTGATCTGTGTTTACCAAACCTGGAAATGATGATGTTCTTGAATGTCCACAAACCTAAATTATTCAGTTTTAATGATTTCTTTGCTACACGGAGCAAAGAAACCAGAAAATATTCCCATTTCAGAAGCTGAAAAATCAGAGCCGTGCATGTTTTAATTATTAAAACAGGGCTCCCACAGGTCCTTGAAATCCTTGAAAGAAAAATTTGAAAAAAAAACCTTGAAAGTTTTTGAAAATTGCCCTGCATTGCTTGCAGACTTAAACGGCACTAAACATAAACAATCTTTTCCTTTGTAGTTCTCCGTAAAGACGGCATTTTACACATTACAGATTGTTATAACAGAAATGGAGACAGAATGAACCGAGCCAGGGGAAAGAACAGGAAATAATGTCTGTTTGTTTCGTGCCGTTTCCTTCTGCCTATTTAGTGACTTTACTCTAAGCCTGCACAGAACAAACTTTGACTCGTTATTACAGTGTTGAGGACACTGTCCACTGTCTCTGTCCACTGCTGACTTGAGATTCCATGCTGAATAACGAGTGAATAACATTAAGCAAGAGAGAGAGCAAATTATGTGTTGCCAGGGAAATGCCGATTCCAAGATCTCTGGCTCACCAAAGAATATGACACAGACTTTGACTTGACCTGACTTTGACCAAGACCCAGAGGACAATCACTTGGTCTGGTGCAGCGCGTGCTGCAGATCAATAAAAGTGGACGCCATGGGCGACGCAGCTCTTACAAGTTGCCCTCCCATCTTAAACTGTGTCCGCACATTCGATCCTTGAATTTGATGAAATTGGACCTTAAATTGATGTCAAAATAGTTGACGATTTATTTAGTTGCTGCGCAGACGACTTGTGAAAAAAACCATAACGCAAAACAAGTCCTGTCTTTACACGGCATCCTGGACTTAACCAAGAGGTTCCTTAATTTAATGGTTGACAAATGTTTGAATAAGGGCACTTGAGCTTTTTGAATATTGGTGTTTTTTTAAACCTGGAACTTGATCTGAAATTAAAGCAGCTATCAAACGCTTACCCAGTCGGCTCACAGGTTTGCAGAACAAAGCAGATATTGTGACTGTAGTAATTCCAAGATCGAGCTAAACTGTGGAGAAGCAGACGATACGGGGTGAAAGTGGCCACCTGTCACCAGAGTTTCTCACTGAGATGTCAGTGAACACAAGTGTCAGGCTATCTGTGCCATCATCTTCCTCCTTCTCCTTCCTTAAGAATGAATACAAGATGCCTTTCACCCGACTTACATTATGAGAGATGAAAAACAGCCGAATAAAAGGGCACTTTTAGACAGTCAGACAGACTTGAATTGTGCTATTTAGTCTGCCGCTCAACATTTCCCCTGAAATAAACAAACAGCCGCTGTGCATTTATCCGCGATGAGTCATGCCTGTTGGAAGTCAGATTTCCTGTCTTTATTTGAAGGTGCAGCCAGCGTTGGCATCGTCGGGACTCATGAGACGCGAGGGGATACAATGAGGTTATCAGTGAGAATCGGCTTCCGCTTGCTGATGTTTTTTGGGAGTATGTGATAAAGCATGTCAAAAGTTTCCAGCTCATTCAGTGTAGAAGGCCACCAGCGTGACAGGAAATAGGAGATGGACAAAATAAAGTCACTGTTTGGAAAGAAAGGTTATCCTCATAAGTCGATAATGTTGAACTAGTTTGAAGTGTGCAGGGGTTCGTCTCAGATTTTAAGATTGTAAGGGTGTAACTTTTGTTGTCGTTGATGTTGTTATTCTGCCTCTGTTAGGTTTCCGTGAGCAGAAACAATGCAAACTAATTTGAATGCTTTGTCCTTGATCCAAAAACAGCCTCTGATGTTTTGTGTATACCCGGCAACGAAGGGGCCGGTGGGGGCAAGAAGCAGTTATCCCCTCAAGCAGCTGAACAACTGGGTTTTTTAAGCAGTAGAATTAACTTCAGAAACTTTTCTTATACACTAACCTGCCATCTCGCTTCACTAATGTAATGCTACAGTTGCCTCCATTTGTCTTATTTTAAATTTGCACAATTATCGCTACTTTATATCACTACTAAAAATGTGATGTAAAATGAATCATAACTTTGACTCAACAACACATAAGAAAAGGAAAAAAACTGAATATGTGACCTATAAACACACACACGCAGGATGTCCATATAAGGAGTTATGTATTATTTCCACAGCAATTTGCACGAAGGGTGCACAAAGGTTTAAATGAATCACTTCCTGTGTGCAGCAAGGGAATGTTACCAGGTGGCAAGAGATCTAAACACGGCAATACTGAGAAACACCAAGAAAAAACAGTGTATGGATGTTGTGTATGAGTGTATGACAGTCTTAATCAGTGTTGTTTGATCTCATTTGACAAAGGTTTGAATAAGATTGTCTATGTTGAAAAATGATGCACTAAAGCTTTAATAACATTTGCTGCACTTTGTCTTGTTGTTGCAAACTTCCCCAAAAAGGGGTCTCGTAACTCCACGTCCTCTCTATTCCTCGGAGTACATTATGCTGAATGCTGAATCATAAATTAATTTATAAGATAGATATCCCCTCAATGCTCATCTTGCCACAGCAGAAAATGAACTTACTGAGTTTATTGTAAAATGAACGGTGAGCAGAATGTGAGTGAGGATTTAGTGCACCTTTAGGGAGCCCCTCTTTCCAGATTGAAAATATGCTTCCGAGCTCTCATCTCATATTAATTCGTCTTGGAGAATGTGCTGTCGCTCCGTGCCGCCCTCTGGCTAACCGAGCTATTCTTCGCCTTGTAGAGCTACAAGCTTCAATGCCTTCATTCTCCCAGTGCTTGTTCCACAATTTAACTTGGCTTGTTTTCCTCAGCCTCCCCTTGCACCTCTTTGTCCCCTTTCCCCCCCCTCTCGATCTTCCCTCGCGCATTGACTGTGACCGTACTACAATAATGCATTCTCCAGTGGGACAATTAAAACCGAGCTACCTTCCTGAGTCGAAAGGGGAGAAGGTAAAGGGAGGAAATAATGATGCCGGACTTGTTCTTGCAATCGCTTTTCTCCTTTTGAACTAGCGCCTCTTGAATTTGAAGAAGCCGCTGTAGCCATGTTCTGTTGCCGCTGAAGGACACGCTGTCCTCCAGCCACATTGTCCGACAAAATAAAAGCCTGTCTGTTTTTCATTCAGTGTTTGAAAATTCACTGGCGTTCATGTGCTTGTCCTCTTTCAACTCCTCCTCCTCCTCCTCCTCCTCCCACTCCCAAACGCCCCCTCTCCCTCTTTGACAGGTGCAAGTGCAACCTTCATGCCAACAGCTGCGTATATGACAAAGAGAAGTTGAGCTGCGAGTGTGAGCACAACACCACTGGGCCCGACTGTGGCCGCTGCAAGAGGGCGTACCAGGGGCGAGCGTGGAGCGCTGGCTCCTACCTGCCCATCCCCAAGGGCACGGCTAATATCTGTGAGTACACACACACACACCTAACCTTAACCTAGGTTTAATCCTACAATTATCCTAACCTTGACCTAAAACTAACTTCATTATGCTGAACATGTTTTCACAAAGGGAGCTGGATTGTTGTCCCCATACACACACAGCCTAATAATAAATAGATAAATGACTTGTTGTCTTTTGAACAAAATGATTTATTCCAGATGAAAACATGAAGATTTTGCTTGAAACTTTTTACTTAAAATGCCACGCACCTATACCTGAATACTAATTAGCTGTGTTGTTTACTGGGCCTTTCCTTCTTTAAGGAAAGAGAATTTTGTTTGTTACAAGCCAAGCATCAAAATCAATCACTGCAGTTTGCTTTAGAGAGTGTTTTCAGCCCTGAAACCTCAGAACAACTCTCTGTGAGCAGGACCACACTTTTTAAAGGTTGTCTAACATCCTCATCCTATACACATGATCATAAACATTGGATAAACAACCATAGGTTTGACATTGGGACCACTTAGTCTAATACAGGAAGTATCTGTGTTTCTTCAACAAGCCTTTTCCAGGACCGCACTACAGGCTCCTTTCCTAAACGTGTTGTAAAACTGTCCTTGGTAATGCTTGTGACCTCAAAATCAACCCAATGCACATCTTCGACACATTCAAGACGAAGAACAATAGCTGTGTTAATGTGTTCATCTAAGTCGGATACTTCAGCTGGATATTATTTTTCAAGAATCATGAGTTTTCCATTTAATTGTAAAATATCGAGTCATGAAATTTCAAAGCAATCTGAAGCAATTAATCAGGTTTCAAAGGCACACAAGACAGAGAAGCAAAGATAGGAGTCTAATGAGTCTATGTTTGAAACATATGTATCATGCCTAATGGAATTGGACAGACTGTTCGCAGTCATGTTAATTTATGGTAAATATGGGGAAATAATGCACTAAAAACAATAGTTTTGGGAGGCCAGACACAGTAAATTTAAAACCACGGAAAAAATGCAACTGCCAAACTCAATGTCTTCACCACGGTGAACACAACCAGTGTTATTTTTAACAGTATACAGCCTTATTGTATCTATGAGTCCTACCTTACCTCCATGTTTACACAAGTGTTAACAAAGCAGCGTCAGCTGTAGCACCCGGTGTGAATGTCTGACTTCACTCTGTTACCATTTTCCCATCCTTTACAAAACAGCCATGACATGAAGTCAGTGCAATGACTGAGAAGACTGCACCTTGTCAGGGTTTCATTTTCATTTTCACTTCCAATTTCAAGTCGTTATAACCTGTATTCAACAGGGGAAGTGACTTGTAGACCTCATGAAATGAGCACAGTGATGATGTAACTTCCATGTCATTTCTGACTAATACAAACTCAGAGTGTCGAGTCAAGTCGCTGTTATTGATAAAGCCCAACATGACAAACACAGGTTTCCCCGAAGGGCGTTACGTCTATATAGCAAGTGACGCCCTCTATCCTTAGACCCTCACATTGAATGAGGCAAAACCCCACAAAAACCCATGTATACGGAAAAAAATGGAATAAATCTCAGGAAGAGCCACAGAGACGGGCATTACATTAAACATTACATTAAAATGTAGATAAAAGATAATAGAAGAGAGGCAGTTAGGTGTGATCATGAGGCTGTGGTCCACGGACACAGGAAATAATAAAGACCTAGTGCAGAGCTTGGAAAGAAAACACAGGCAGCAGGGGTTTGAGAAAAACAGTCAAAGGATTAAATCCTAAAAGGTAATTTACAGTAGGCCGGATAAACTAGACTAATTATAATGATTGAAATGTCATTAAAAATTAGACCAGCCACCGTATGGCTCAGATAAGAATCCCACCGGCAGTGAATCAGCAATCATGCCACCTAATGTAATGGCAAGTTAAAAAAGTGAGTTTTAATTTTGTGATTTAAAGGCCTCGACAGAGTCTGATTGGTTGATGACTGCAGGGAGGTTATTCCACAGGGAGGGAGCGTGATAGGAAAAAGGCCTGTGACCTGCTGACTTCATATTCACTCTGGGAACCGTCAGGGGCCCAGTGTTCTGTTGAGCGGAGAGCTCGAGACGGCACATAAGGATTTATGAGGTCAGATAGGTAAGAGGGGGGGCGAGCCATGATTTACACTTTCGCAAGTCAACAGAAGCACCTTAAAATCTGATCTTGCATGAACTGGAAGCCAATGAAGAGAAGCTGAGACTGGTGGATCCTAGGTAGTCTAGATGGAACCAAGGCATGGATTAGGGTTTCTGCATCCTCCGTTGACCTAAAATACCTAATTTTTGTAATATTGCGAGAGTGAAAAAACATTTCCTTGATGAACTTATTGGAGGAACGTAAGGTAACTCCAAGGTTCATTGCTGATAAACTTCGACGCAATTCTCAACAATGACAGTTACCGTAGAGCGTGAAAACCAGTTCAATTTGAGTAGGAACAAGACATAGAGCCAAAGTCCTTGGATGCACAGACTGTGTGGGTATCTTAAAGCTTACCTGCTTTACTGGTTCATGCAGGTGCAGCAGCACAAAGACCACAACAAAAAGAGGAATATCAGTCAGATAATGTGAACCAGCTCAGCCCGTTGCAATGACAGAGAAGGACCCTCCCTCCTGTCTGTGCCACTGTCCTCTCACCTGTGCACCATGTTCTCTTCACCTGGCAACCAAATAGCCCACAGATGCACAGATCTGACCCCAACCATAACCTTTTCAAGGTGAGGAAATTGCCGAACTGCCAAAGTGCTGCTTACATGGCCATTGTGCCGCCATGAGAATAAGCTCTTTTTAACACATGGTGCCCAAATTGCAAGGATTTAAATTTTAATTGGACATTTGGCTATTCAATGTTTCCCGGGCAGCTGTGGTGTCATTTCAACATTAATTTATAGAGAATAGAGCTCACATGTGGCTCATAATTGACTGAGAGTTAGGAGGAGCTCTAAAGATTTCCTGTCAATGTTAAGAGTGAAGTGAAGAACATAGTAATGAGGCATAAAAAAAAAAAACAGCAAGAGTCAAAAGTTATTGGTTTGCCAAAGTCAACAGTTGGGTACACTCTAGGGTTGTTAATCATTAACCCTTTGTTGATAATTGATGTCAAGAATTTAACCAATTAAGTTAGTTTTTTTGGTTAATTGACAGACATGTCTGTTTCCTTTCAATCGCATGCCATTGCTCTGGATCTCACATCATGTTTAATCAAGATTTTAAACCAGTAGAGGGCGCACATCAACAAAAGCACTAATGTAATTACCAGAAGAAGTTGTCAAAGAACATGGAAACAAATGTGAAGCTAGAAACGTTCTCGGTGATAAACTCTCTTCTCTGGATGTAAACTTTGTTGACAAAAGCCATATTTTTCCCAGGTTATCGAGGTATTATCAGTGTATCCCAGTGACAGTGGCAGCATCATAAGACAGTGATGTATGCGGCCTAACAAGACAGACCAGGCTGTATTTTGTGTATTAAATATCGTTATGGAGTTTCTAGCTCTTGGGCTACACATACATTTGGTCTTTACTCATCAGTCAAAGATCTGGCATCAGTGGGACTGACACAGGAGACACATACTCTTTATTGATGATTTCACCGCTCATGGAAACAGCAGAATGAGTGCAATGTTGTGAGCTTCAGATTCAGTCAAATGCAATAAAATTGAGTTCATCCCTCGGCAGAACATTGATCCTGAACATCGAACCAATGCAAACCATAAAACTTGTTAGAGTGAGGCGGCCGTGTGTTGTCATGAGTCCAGGTCAGTCACCTGACCTCAGTCTGAGTACCGTCACACCTTTGGGAGAGACTCACCAGAGCTGATATCTGTGTGGGTCAGGAACTTCAGACAGTTTACACTAAATAATAAATGTGATTTTTGACTTCATCCTTTTTTCAAAGAGTTGCTACTTGCACATGTTTGTCTTCATGGACGTAAACCTACTCGGATTAAACCTAAAACTAGACTCTACTTTTAATGTACTTTTCATTATTGAGTTTCACGGTGTGTTCAAACTTTGGACCTGGGAAACAAAACCTCACGTGTTAAAATGTGAGGTAGAGAAAAGCGTAAGTGGCTGTAAGTGGCTACATGATGCACTTCTTTGATGCACTCCTGGTAGAACAGGGTATGACGTGAAAACACATCCACCACCAACACCTCAACACCTGAAGTATGGGAAAGGTGTCAGGAATGTTAGAGTCTACTCTTATTAGTGTCTTAGTGTCATCTATGAACACTTCATTCTAACGTGCATCTCACTACACACATCATCTGACTTCACCTTTTTTTTACTTTGCTCTACACTATTACACTTAATGCATTCGAGTTCATAAAAATATATTCTTCAGCCGCAGCTGCTGTAATGTTATTGTGGCGTTAGAACCGATTACTTACTCCTGCTTGTGCTGAAGGAAGTGGGCCAAGTCCTCTGACGTCACATAAAATGAGGAATTACACCCAGAATGTGGTGGAAATATGGACCTTACTTGAGTACAAGTAAAAGTATTGTTCTAAAAATGTATTCAGAGTAAAAGTAACTTAATCGAAACACATAATGTATCAGTCAAAATGGGTCAAAGGTCACAAATGTCACTCACCTAGGGACCTTAATTAGCGCCAATTCACCTGTCCTCATCATTCACTGCCAAAATGTTACTTTAGTTATGGACCTGATTTGAAACATAGCGAAGTGCAGTACTTCTAAAAAAAAAAACTTAAGTAAAAGTAAAATTACAAAATGTTAAAAGTACACAAAAAACCTACTCAATTACAGTCATGTGAGTGAATGAAATCATTATTTTTCCACCTCTGCACAAAATGAATGTTTAATTAATTGTAAAATTACAGCAATACAATTTTAAAAAACAAAATGTGATAAAACAAGTTTATAAGTAAGTACGTAACGACATCGGGTTAAAAGAATGCTAAGCTAAAGAGGTTAACAGTTAAGGGGTTGGTGGTGGTTGTACATTGGTTATTGCACTTCCTGTGACAAACAGACAGCTTTTCTAAGTTATAGTGCAGAGTCTGCTGTGTCACGAGTCGTGGCTGATGAGACCGAATCATTTGTGACTTAAAATAGATGCGTGCGACTCGTTAAATATATTTACTCGCACGTGTGTGACTAACAAACACGGCCAGTGAGGCAGTTACTTGCTCGACCAAATCAGGTTACAAAGCCTGGTCACTCTGTCTGCTCTCATAGACTAAAGTATGCAGTAAATCTACATTGAATACAGTGATTACATTAATGAGCAAACTCTAGACTTTTTTTTACATGCCATTCAAAGTGAAGAATAAACGGTATTACATCGTTCAAAGTCAATCCAGTCCAGTCAGGAGGGTTTGCTGGCAGAAACTGAATTTAACTGCTCATTAGTTTGTTTGTATAAGTATATAATCGCTTTAAAATAAAGCCTTTTGGTAACACTTTAGATTAGGGAACACATATTCACTATTAAGGTACTCACTAACATGCATAAATAGCACATTAGCCTTTTATTAGTAATTATTAAGCACGTATTAACACCTTGTTCTACATAACCTTATTCTACCTCTATTATGACATGAATTAAGATTTTTCCTGATTAAGGTGTTAATATGTGCTTAATAATTACTAATTAAGGTTTGGTATGCTAATGATATGCATGTTAATGAGCACCTAGTTAATGGTGAATATGTGTTACCAGCCTTTTATATCCTGCCTGACTGGATGAAGCTTTCGCCTTTTAAAGTGGAAGTTTACGGCGCAAATGAAGAAACAACACCCTCCCATAGTTCCCTGACATGCATGGGAAAGAGAGGGATGAGCGAATGAATCGGGTTAGGCTTAGGTCAAACGTTGAGAAGCGAATCAAAGCGCACACTACTGATTTGTTGACAGACAATCATCACTTATGTGCAACAGTAGGGAGAACGCTCGTCTTTTTCTGGTGATAAACAGCCACATGTCAACAAGAAAGAACGAGGGATGCTGGATCTCTCTTCATTGCTGCTCTTTGTCTTCTATCTTATCAGTGAGGGACACTGGAATTATGTATTTACGTAGCTGGTGCTTATTTATTAAATAGCTATGTCATTTACGTACACAGAGTAGGAAATGCAAGTCAGATCAGGGTGTGCCGTTCCAAACCCCAGATGTGGCGACCTGAACTGAAGGATTTGGACCTTTAATAGACATGAAGGCAGAATCTGTAGTGGCAAGTGGTCCTGCCATTCATCAGCCAAGTGATAGGCAGCGCAGCCTATCATCTGAGTGAGCAGACATTACTTTGAAAGCCCCGGTTTTTATCCCGCCCTCTCTCCTTTATTGCATCCACCGTGATTTCTGCTTATATCAACGCTGCTTGAGGACTCTTGGCCACAGGCTGATGACTTATTCTCCCTCCCAGAGGATCAGCGTTATGAGAGTTAGGGAGGGTTAGTGAAATGGCCTCCCCCAGAGCCCAGATTGACAGCACATTATTAAAAAAGGTGACCCACAGACAGGTGCTCATATAGACGTGCACACACACACACACACACATTCATAATGGCACATGGACAAACACACATACACACACTCTTTCCTCAAGTGATGAAAAAAAAACAGTCTTAGTATAAACTGCATTATTATACTTTGTCTTGGGGGAGGGGGGGGGGGGGGCATAACATAATAACACTGTGGAAAATCTATATGAATGCAAGGCTGTCCCTCCTGAATAGAAAGAAAAGCACAGGGCTGACAGAAAAACGCACCTTGTGCTGTTTTGTAATTTTCAAGCTCATTCAACACCAGATCCAAAAAGTCTCCTTCCTTCAATATTTTCCCCCGAATCCATTGAGCATATGGCAGCTCCGCAGAGACAAATTTGTCAAAGATGAAAATTTAATTAAGATTTAATTTCTTTTTACTTTGCCCATCAAGTCGTCTAATGCGATATGGAGATCGATGAATCACCGTGCGGCGGGGGGCAGAGTTGGGGGATGTTGTGTCGTATTACTGGGACACTGTGTTGAGAGCACAAGCAAAAAGAACGGGGGGTGCTTAAAAGTGATGAAGAATGAAAAGGAAGGCACAGATACAAGGAGGAGAAGTGGGCATCACTCTCTGTCACAGCTAACTCAGCCTTCTGGGGTGGTTCTGTCTGTCTCACTTTCCCTCTCTCACCCCACCACCCTCCCACTGTCTCACTCACTCTCGCTTCCTCCCTATGTGCAGACAGAAGGAGAGGGATCAGTTTCAGAATTAACCATGGCAGTTCATTTCACTGTAGAGCTGAGGGAGACCGAGGGAGATATGGACCTGCGCTGGTGGGGGGATATGCAGAGACGGGTCTTCTCTGAAAAGTTGATTTCAAGTAGTGAAATTGTTTCTCGTATTTGAAATGAAATGCAAAATCCTAAAACTGCGATCCGAAACCTGGATTTCAAGGATTTGACGAAAGAGACGAGTATAACTTAGCCAATGTGTTAGACATTGATAGCATTAAACTCTCTGCAGCAAGTTGGTTGACGTGTGTGCATTAATAAAATGCCTAGAAGTCTAATGGTTATTCTCTCTTTGTAATTGTGCTTATTGAAAAATTAAAATCCCCAAATATCTAATAAATAGTGTATAATATAATATAATATATATAATACTTGGATTATAAAAAATGGATTGTGTAATACAATTTATTTGTCCTCAAAATTCCGGTGCATGTGCATTTGTTTCATTTCTAAGCTCTTACAGAAAAACAATGAAAAATAGGGACAACAGTTACCACAGTTGTAATAAACTGTAATGACATTTGATATTGATTGTCATCATGAGTCGCTGCATGTTGAGCCTTTATGCAACTCCTTGTCTGTCTCGGTGTAGTTAGTTAGCGGAAATTAAATAATAGCATTTCTCTTTTTCAATTTCAAAACATCTCTGCAGTTTGACAACTTTATAGTTTCTCCTCCAGCTGGAAAACACTCTGCCTCCATCCAGGAAAAAAGTATGTGCAAATAATAAAAAAAAAGGTGAAAGACGAGCTGACATTGTGCAAAAGAAGAGAAAGAATCCCCTGATGTTTGAGAAGGCTGTGACTTTCCTGTACACAGCGACAGCAGCAGTGAAGTTATTTTCAGTGGCAAGAAAAAGTGTGAATCAATGACCTGTTTTTCATTAATTGGAGTTAAAGTGTGATCTGATCTTCATCTAAGTGCAGACAAACACAATGCACTTCAGCTGATAACACACAACGAATATGATCTTTTCCTGTCTTTATTGAACACCGCCATTAAACATTCACAGAGCTGTTGGATAAAGTAAGTGAATCCTCGGATTTAATAACTGGTCGAACCTCCTTTGGCAGCAATAACCTCAAACACGCTTCCAGTAGCTGGATCCAAACTGCAAATGTTCAGGGAAGTTCGGACCATTCGTCCTACATCTTCGTTCACCCTCGAAAAAAAGATCCTAATAAGATCTGTTTGTCCCTCGAGAAGATGAATAGATTTCCTTGTCGGGGCAGGATTAGAAAACACTTGCTCAGATTTAGCCGCAGCCAGCCTGGACTTTATGGATCTTCTTGATCAAAGAGGTAAGAGATGTGGACATGAGTGGATTTCACTGCTGTAGTGATTCATGTCCTGTCTGGGAAGAAGGTCCACAGCAGCTGTCCTCCTCCACCCTGTATCCTCTTTTTAGTCCAGAAGACAACTAATATTATTTTAAATGATCTAGAAATTGCACTTCAATATTAATTAATGCATCACTGCAAAACACTCCATCTGCAAGGTGCTGATCATGGAAATGTAACCACAGACACACATACGCACAAATACGTACACGTCGTGCATCATACTCTTGTGCAGGGAAGCATATACATGTATATTTAGTCCTTTCTGATTAATCTTCACACTTGGAGTGGGGATATACTCATAGTTCAATGGAATTACCAAAGCCCAAGGGGACTGGACTCATTCTTACATGAACCCAAACATCCATTATTGCACTAAATATATGGGCCTCATATGTAGTATGTATGTTGGTGACGGGGGTTCAGATTCTGCCGGGATTGGTAAGATTTTCTTAAACATATAACCTCAAACCAAAGCTATTTAATAGTTAAATGACCCATAGGTAGCACACGACTAACCGCTGCTGGAGTAATGAAGCATTGATGTTATCAGATTGATGTTAAACTGGTAAACATCCGTACGTCTCATTTATGTCAAGCATGACTTGATTAAAAGAGCAGTATTTAATTTGACTGAATCGCCCGTTAAATCTGAACCCAGCGAGCCAAAGTGAGTGTTGTTTTATTCAGGCTCACTTAGCACAGAGCGTTCATGTACCTTCACGTATAGACCTTCTTGCTGCTTCACTTTCACCTTCACTCACTCACTCACTCATTTTTGCTTTTATTCCCTCTGCGAGTGCTTGAATTTCCATTTAAGTCGCAATTTCTTTCATTTGTTCACTGTGAAACTCGTCTCCTCTTATTTAGCAACCTTTTTTCATATTGACGCTCCCTTTGCTATATCCTTCCACACAATCCTCTTCTTCTCCTTCTCTGCCTATTGTCGCTCTATCTCTTGGTTTTGTTTCATCCGCCTGTTCTCCCTCTCTCTCTCTCTCTCCCTCCCTCCCTCTCTCTCTCTCTCTCTTCCTCTCTTTCTCACAACACCCCAAATCACCCCAGAGACCCAGCTTGTTTACTCTGGCTTTTCCACATCTCTGCTGTGTGCAGCTGTGACGGTAATCTTTCTTTCAAATATTTGTTTCTTCCATCTTCCACATTTTTCTTCTCCCCTAACTCCTTCCCCCATCTCTGCCCCCTCCCCCCCCCTCCCTCCGTCATACACCTCATTCTGTCCCTGCAACCTTAAACTGTGCTCCTTCCAACTCGGCTCCCAGGTACTTTAAGACTTGCCACCTTCAATTCACATCTACACATTGAGAGCAAGTGAGCGAGCCAACCGCTCTGCCAAGCCAAAGCCGTAATTTTACTCCTGAGGAATTCAATCAAGTTGCATATCGTGTGCTTGTGTTTTGGGTGGCCTTTCCGCCGCTAACCAGTTAGCAATGCCTGTCACCATCTCTGGGCTGCATACGGCTGAAGAGCCTCAGATGATGATGGATTGCTATAAAATGATGGTGGCCAGGAAAAGTAATTACCAACTTTGCCTGCGGTGGAAATTCAGCAGATAAGCCCCCTTTCCAGAATCTTCCAGGTAGCACCAAGTTAGACAGGTGAGACTTATTGAAGGTCAGTGCAGAATTGATCCAGACTCAAAAGACGTAATGACACCAACAAGCTCACACTAACACACAAACAATCTGACTTTCACACCAGCGGCTCAGTGTTCTTCACAGTAGAATCTAAAGAGCCTTATGTCACATTTGTCCTTTCTCTCTGTACACAGTAGACACGCTGAGGGTGAATAAATGACATATTAGCGTGTTCAGAGAAGAAAATGGGATGCATGCCCATACAGCCACGAGAGAACATTTCATTATGGCTCTCTGATTATCCATTAGCAAGGTTACAGTGATGCTCTTGGATTTTTGACAGCATATCTGGATGTGAATAAATGAAGTATGAACACAACAGCTGTGGGACTCTGTGAAGTAATATTTGTTGTAAATCAGTCAATGCCCCGCACGACTTAGGCTGTATTTTAATGGTCACATTGTGTGTGTGTGTGCGTGTGTTATATGTGATGGTCCCACATGCACACGGATCATGTTCAGTGAATCATACACCCATCAGAGATCATGTTCACCACACAGTGGCTCGCAACCATGATCCCTGCACAACTCATAAAAATCAATGGAGCACACCGTCAACATAAACGGCTCCTAATGCTCTTCCTGTGCGATAGGACAAAATTAGATTACAGCCGTGCCCCATAATGGCGGGGGCAAGGCAGGTGAAGGGGATTGGAAATGATGGTGATTGAAAATTAATCGAATGACCCAACATGGGCTCCTGGACATCTGCTCAAACCCCACAGGTTGTTCATAAAGCAGCGAATAATTATGCTGACAGAAAAGTGGTGCTCCAGATCAGGACTCTGAAGAACGTAGTTTCCTAACCTCAAACTCATCAAAGTGTAATATTGTTTGAAACGACCAGTAGCTTTGACTTAAGTGTATGTATTTGCACTGTAATATTTATGTTATTTTACAGAGGCATTATATTCACATCAGGCAAAGCGAGGTCAATACGCAGTGCAGTGTCATCGAAACACCACTTAATGAAACTGATGCACACGCAGCAACTATTTTACTATGTAGAAATAAAAACAAAAGTTCTTTGTAATTATAATTTCCTCTGTTTTAAATGTGTTCTGAGGAATATTCACTGTCTTACAATTACAAACAGACTTTCCCTGGGCAACTTTCCCTTTCTGGTTTTACATTTATATCCCTCTTACTTTAATGTAGTGAGTCGCTTGATAATCTTCTGATAAACTCCAGATACTGGCAGTATAAACTAAGTAAATACTGCCAGTGTATTATTACTGAACTCTGCCTCTTCTTTAGTTCTCATATTTTCAGGTTAAACTTAAGGAAATGTGGTGTTTGGTTCAAAGTTGAATGCCCAACTATAGTGTGTGGTGTTTGTGTAAGTAGATGACAGTGGTGTTTTTTTTTAATGTAGAGTGGTATATTACATAAATAATTATAACTAACTTAGCATTTTCTAACGCTGCTCCCATTGTTTACTGTTGCCATGATTGCCAGGCGTCCGATTATCACAGTTTATAATAATAATAATGAGGGATAAATTGTTCAGTTTTCACTTTTTAACACCACTAGAGAACTCACATGGAGTACAATGTTTGGGAAAACACAGCAGTGATGCATGTCGATCATTTCCTTTCTTTAGGAAGTCAAAAACAGGATTTGGAAATGCTTTGTTAGGTGAGTCTGCCAGTGAGGTGCATGGTGCCGTTTGACATTTTGCATTTCTTAAAAACTGGTTTTCCTGCATTTCCATGACAACAAGCTTCACTTGGCCGAAATGAGACAAGAAGCTCACCCCAGAACCTTTCACCAAGAAGCATCAAAACCACATCTGTTCTCAGAGTTTGGATATGAGGAATGAAATACTTATTAATATTGAGTATGAGTAAGGTTGTAAGGTAGGCAGGCCTTACTCTATTTGTATTGGCGGTTAATGGGTCTAATAGTGACTTATGGCTGTAACATAAACATATTATTATTTACTGAAGTGAGCGTGTTACAAAAAAGGCAGATTAAGTTGGTGTAAAATGTCAAAGCAACTGATATTAATTGAATACAGTTGGATACAGTGTTCCACAGTTGCTTGTGTCTGTATTGTGATACCAGTGCCGCCAAATCAAAAGTGGACTTGGTGATTAAGGTGATTGTGTTTTAGATTGTCCTTGTCCTTGTCCTTGTCCTTCCCGTCTCCTGGTCAGCATCTGCTCAGCCCCTTGAGGTTTGACATCTATTATATGATCTGCGTCCACGTGTCAGCATAGCCTCCTGTACTTCACGGCTTTTCGACAGGTCACAGATTTGGCTCCTAAATACAGCTGCCAGGCAGAGATGAGAGGATGTGTGATTGAAAGAATGACAGAAGTTTGATCAAAGTCCACTTGTTCGGGTCCACAGACACACACACACACACACACACACACACACAGGAAATCCTCAGGTTACCCCTGGGTACATATAGATATTTTGTGATAGCTGCATCAGATGAAAGGGCGCACAGATGCCTGCTTACTTCCTCAGCTTCCTCTACTGTAGGTTGGCATAGATGACTGGTGACGAGAGCGATGTAGAAAGAGGGGAATAAAAAACACAGAATATTACTTTTTCTTCTTCAGTTTACATGAGCACATCCCTTCTACTGCCCAGCAGGCTTCCCATCCCATGGTGAGCGGGTTGTTTGTTTGTGTGGGCAGAGTGCCGTATTAAGGGCAGGAGGAAGAAAATATGGGAAAGAGGGCCTCTGTTCACACATGTTTGGAAAAAGGTGGAACTGGAATCAGTGTCTTGGAAGCAAAATCTTTACTGAAGAAGATTTAAACCCGTTCTCATCCCGAGAGCATCATATACCGCCGCTCAGTCCCGTCCCTCGGCACAATGTACACTTTCATGTCTGAAAGAGACGCACCGGGCTTTCAATTGACTCCAGTGTAATCCCACTGGTGGTGCATTAAGACACTTGGAGCAGAGCCGCGGTGAAATAAAAGACAGAGTTTGAGGTTAATGTTAGGGCCAAGAAAAGGGCTGAGGTTAGGTTTAGGATAAATATCCAGGTTAGGCTTAGTGGATATTCAGCGTTGGCTCACACTCAGACTGCTTTTTTATTCATATCATCAGCATTTCCACAGGCAATAATAAATCATAAATAATTATAAATAATATAGTATATATATTTCCTTGTCAGTGACTGCTTAGTACTGGCTTGATGCTGACAGGGACATTAAAGTGTGGATGCCGCCCTGTGCGTCGCTTGCAGACACGGAAAGGATGTGCGTCTGTAAGGCGATGCTGTGACAAAACAGCAGTATATGGCGCTCAGGAACGGGGCCAGTATTTTCTCACATTATCTAAAGTTGTCACATATGTGGACAGGTGTGAACATACAGTATTAAAAGACCTAAGAAATACCCAAATCAAGGTGTCGCTAACGGGATCAGATGGTAGAATGATAAGAGCAAGAAGCCTGTGAATGTCTCCGTCTCCTTAAACTGCCAGCCAGTATCCTGGTGCAGGAGAGATCTGGTCACCATGGGGATGAGACAGACTGTATTATCTGCTCAGTGGATGTCTGGCACAAGGGATTGCTCGATGGAGGAACAGACAGACAGCAGGATAAGTCATATCCTCCTTTAATGTCAAATGCTGAATATTCTATCTATGATGCCATTTGATATGTGTGTGTGTGTGTGTGTATGTGTTCATTTGTACGCGTATGAGTCTCTGGCAGCACGTGCTAAAGACAGATGTACTGGGAGGCATCTTAAATCACTTTACTAAAAAAAGTTACAGCGTCTGAATGTCGTTGAGCTTGTTTGAGTTCAGTGACACTGGTGCATTTTAACTGTGACACCAAGTAATAAAGGTGTCAAACCAGTGTGAAACTAGCCTGGTGTCAGTCATGGGGACTATTATTGTGTTCACACTGAATGTGAAGTGATTTTTTGTTGTCATTTATGTTCACTTATGCACAGATAACACATGTAAACGTTGTGCTCCGCTGTGTCTCCTTGCTCCCAGTGTCAACGCACATCAACTGTCCTCCATTTTGTGTTGTTGCAGGATTTGAATTTTGGAAATAGTCACTGGGACTTTTTATGCTGTACCACCGTCACAAAAAGCATAAACACTGACTTTGTATGTAATCTCAAGTTGTTGCTTTTGGGTAATTTGTGTTTTTCTCTCCCTCTTTTGCAGGTGTTCCTAATAACATTGGTCCTGTTAGTAAGTAAACAATTACAAAGCAGCTATACGAATGCTTGATGCTTTGCTTTGCCTGCTGTGCCACACTTCACTGTGCATTCCTCTGAAACTTGTGCCAAATGTTCATTTCTGATTCCAATCATCCTACAACGGACCACTCAACAATTGTTGAGTAACCTTTTATTGGCGGGGGGGGAGTGTGGGTATGGGGGCAGCGGGGGGTTAGGTAGACACCGGAGTTATATTGTCATGATGTGGGCATATTAATTTACTTTTGCCAGACTCAACCAGATATCACTTGCCTGGCTCTGCATGCTGAATGCCATTTGTTATTTTTTCCTCTTCCCCATGCATTATAAATAAATGGCATCTAGACTTTATTAAAGTGCCAGGACCTCTCTAGCAGTATAATGTCACAGGAGGTCATTTTAATATAAGCTGCAAGCGCCTTGGATGGTATTATCTTCATCAACCAGTAGCCCCTAAGGAGGTGGAGGAAGAAGAGAGGTGCCACGACTCAGGTTACCGCTGCCTGGAAGGCTGCGTGGTGCAGGAACCACACGACTGTATTGAACAAGTCAAAGTGCATTCACAGCCTGGCTCACTTCTCCTTAACAGCTCTCACTAAGTCGCCCTCGCTTCCCGGGGCACCACATTGATTAGGCGTGTGCCCCCTCCCTGTCCAGTCCTGGACCCACAGAGACTGGCTGCTGAAAGAACGGTTTGTGATAAACTTGCCCAGTGACAAACTTATCTGGCTTCATTCAAAGTTTGGAAGTAAGAATGAGTTGGTCGGCTCCGGAATATACAAAAGAAGTCAGTTTCAAAGAGTTTGAAGTTAGTTTACCTTTCAAATTTAGCTGAGAGACATTGTTAACTTTCCTCTTTGTCATCTTCTTCTTTGGCAATGTTGCATCTTCTCTTCTCTTGAGAATCACTGATGTCTCTGAAACCAGGAGCTTAGGGACAGCTTACCTGGCTCTGTTAATGATTGAAATTTAGAAAACGAATAATGTTAGTATATATCCAAAGGTCACACATCAACACGTCACAACTTTGTGTGTGTTCCCTGTCAAACGTCTCCTGTAACTCTAAACGCTAAAAAGGGAGCACGTCCTTTTCCCATAACATGAATTGACTTGTCAGCTCTCTTGTGTGTATGGTGTTCCATACATTAAATGTATGCTCAGGTTTTTCTGTCATCCAGTTTTTCCGAGCGTTGTTGTCACCATTCGAGGGCTGAGATGATTGCAGGGCAAGTTTACATAATCTTAAAAGAGACGTGGAGTGAGAGCTGATTATTCCCAAGTGGGTTTTAATCAGGCTTTCGAGTGGTGAACACTGGTTGTAAAGTCTGATGCTATGTCATGAATCAGAAATGGACATGTGGCCAGGAATGCAAAAGCACCACCCTCCTCCCCCTTGCTTGCATCCTCCAACACCTCCTTACACCTTAGAAACGATGCTCCCAGCCCCCATGCATGGCCTCTGCTTAGTGTGTGTGGGTGTGGGTGTGGGTGTGCGTGCATGCTCTTCATACATGCTGCTTACATATTCACATGGGTCCTCTTCGTTCCATCCAAATGCCAGGCCACACCATGTCCAAAGGCAGTCCTCAAATCTTGTAAGGGGGAGTGTGCATGCCAATAAGTGTGTGATTGCGTGCGTATGTGTGTACTGGGTGGGGGTGTGGTGATGGAGAAAGGACACTCCGACAAAGAGTCTTCACTCTTTCATCCATATTGGCCCGCAGGGCTTCAGAGTTCTCACAAGTGGCTGTCTTGTCACAGCTGCCGCTCACACTCAAAATTAAACAGTGACTCAGTGAAGAGGGTGAGGATGTTTGCAGTCTCATGTCTGCGTTTTCTTTTTTTGTTTTTTTTAAAAAAGCTATGGATAAAATGAAGGAAAGAAGGTTAAGATGTCCTTGAGAGTGTCAAACGGGTGAGGTGCAAAAACTATAGCGAACTAAATTCAAAGCCCTGCCCTATTTGTGTTCCGGTTTGAAGGTAATTAAATTTCTTATCGACTTTTCTCGATTCTATTTCAAGTTTATTAAACCGAGCAGAATTGTCTAATGTGGACCATTAAAGTAAAATTGATATATATAAAAAAAAAAAATAACAAAGCAACCCTGGCTCTGTAAGATTGTATTTCATTGTGGGTGTGGCATTGATTCAAATCTGTCATTTAACTCACCTTACCTGAATATCCTTCATAACAAAACATAATTAATGGAACCCAGATGTGTGTTGCATCCAATCAATTTCCAACACAGAATAATTAAAATGAGTTTACTTTACCAATTAGAGTGTATAGATCCTCACAGAGCCGTTTAATCTCTCTCTTATCATGTCGTGTCTGATTTTCTGTGAAATAATTCACCTCGTCAGAGAAAGATCGCTCCCGTCCTCGCACAGTTCACGCGCAGATGAAAACATGACACTTCACAGTCTTGCAGCTGTAAGCCCGTCGTGTGGTGTGTCCCTTTTTTAAGCTCTTTATTTGTTAACATGTTGTTTTCAAAGAGCCTCTCATCAAGACTCCACTGGCTTTAACCCAGTGGAGCTGCCACAGTTGTCATCGATGCCAGAATCCCTGAGCTGGATCAGCTGTTGAACTTATTTGGGGGGGATATTTAAAAAGGAATAATAATAAAAAAGGAACAAGAGACTCTCTGCTATAATCTTTTGATCACGTTGGTTCAAAATCAATGACAGCTAACGTCATATGGGTTTATGAGTGTTGGTGTGTAAATATGCCAGTAGTGCGTGTTACTAAAGTCCAATGAAAACTAAAGGTTTGAAACATTTTCTTCTTTTGGATTACGTCCAAAAAAGATTGAGCTCGAGGAGGAGCAGTCATTTTCAGGGTGTCAGGCTTTTTGCCAAGACACCACTGGATGTTAATTACCCAAGATTGCATGATTAATGGAGTCAGTGGCAAAAGGACAGAAAGATCAAGTGAAGAGATGAAGGGGTGTTGTGAGAAAACTTATCCATATTCCTCCCTTTGCTCGAGCCCTCTCCATTTCCAACCGCAAAGTATTTCCCTGACACGGAAATACCGACTTGTATGTAATTATGAGGTTATGCTGCCCACAGCAGTCCGTCATTCCAAGTCCCAACACCTGCCATTATTTATTCATTGTTATTCCTCCACCAGAAATACACTGTAATTAGATATTGATTACATAGTCGATGTGATGAATTAAACAAAATGCCCCCTAACGTCTTAATTTGGTAAACATAGTTTAGACCCGCTTGCATAAATCATGACTTAAGTACTAAGTTTAAGAGGGTTTTTGTCTTTCTTTTTTTCTCTCTTTCAGTTTTTCACTCACCATTGTCATCGCCATAAACATGCACATACACAACAAGTGAATAGCACAAATTACATACAACGTCTCTCCAATGTCCTTTTACTGGGTCTTTGGATGCATTCTCTTTGCTCATCCATGTCAGCCCTGCCCCATCGTATTTGATGTGTCCTGATTTCCCGATTTTAGCCATGCTGGACATGTCCATGTCTCCGGTTGTGTGTCCACTACCACGTAGTGTCGTCCCCCCCCCCACACCCCTCTAGACTATCTGTAAAAAATGCATTACAAACGTGCACGTGAATAACTCCTGGTTTCTCTCAATTGCACGCAGTTCGGCCGAATGTGTCATCCCTAGGTGTCGCTAACCGAAAAGAAGGTAGGCATCTCAGATCATGCAACAACTCTGTTTTTTCACAGATTCACTTTAACCTCGTTGTGTTTTTATAGAAAGAAATAAAAAACTACTCTTTGGGAGTGAAGAGTATTTATGGATAGCATTTTCCCCCTTCCAGTCTTGGTTGTTGTCTTGTCCTGTCTAGGATCATGATAAAGGGTTGTGGCTCCCTCGTTGGAAGCTTGTGTATTCACTGGGTGGTCATACTCACTTACTGGAGTTTAATTTTCGAATAAAGACTTTCAGACGGACCGTGGCGACTCACATATACGCAGGGGGGGGGGGAGCGTCAACTGTAACCCTTCTCATTCACTGAATAAATTTGCCAAACTGCATTATGGATGCTTTGTTACAATTTGCTCGTGTTGCGTGCATATGAAGTTGAGAAATCTTTCCAATCAAAGGCTATCAAAATCACGTTATGCAGATAAACCAACAGGCGCCAGTCAATGAAGTCACTTCTGATGTGTTGAGATCAAACACCTCACGTTATCAGACCCATCAACGGCCTACACAGCAAAAATCACTTTACTGTGACAGGCACTACTCGTCGGTCAGCCACCAGTGCATCACGAAGCAAAGCGGGAGAGTTTCCTCTGTGGTTTCATGCAGAGCGATTTCAGGTTAGCCTAATATGTCTTGTGGATGGGACGTGCAGCCACCTTGCAAACAACTAGCACCCAACCACTTGGCTCTGCATTTCCATGACTGCAGCCAAGCACACATGCGAGCTTATGTCACCCAGTACCATGGCAGAAGCAGAGCCTATTATTTCATTTTCACCATTGTTGGTTTTATGAGCGGAAAAGAAATCGAGGGATTGATGTGGTCACCGAGAGCCAGCTTCCAGACCCGCTCTCCTGTGCCCTGGTCTATAGGGTGAAAATCCTTGGCTTGCGTCCACCAAAGTGTAGTGTAGCCTGTCAGGAGACAGTTTCTGTCTGGGAAAACACACGCGGAGGCTTTTGAATTATACAAATCACTTGTTAATGAAATGAGGCATAAAAGAGGAACCATAATATTGGAATTGTTCGCCACTGAAGGCATGTGTAACAGATGCTGCTACACGCAGCCAACTTCACTTGGCAATGTCACTCCTTATTTCTCAGTGCCATCATTCATCATTATTGCGTATGTTTCTTTTTTTTACAGTTATAGTCATTAAACATGAGGCTCAGTATTATTAATTCTCTGACATTACATATTTTGTGTTGATCGAAATATTTGTTTTGTTTTGTTTTGTTTTTGTTGATGTTGTCGTTTGCTTCTAGTAGCACCTCAGGTTGCATTGTCCACTGCCCCTTCTGTCTACGTTGCAAACAGCAAGCGAGGTAGGAGCTCTGGAATTCAATGAACATGTCATCCCCCCCGAGATGACCCCGCCCCCCCCCCCAAACCTTACCACTTGTGAACTGGTGTTTCTGTTTATTGTAAGCCCCCAACCCCATAGCACAAACCTGAAGCTAGTGCACTCTGCATCCATATCTCCAGCTCAGTGCTGGACCAGTGGTTTTCCCTTTAGAGGGCACGATGCAGATCCATTCATCTATGGAATTGTTTCTAAACACTATAAAAGTCCCTTGGAATCCTATCTTTTTCAGTGCAAATAAAGTGGGTGTTTGAGCCCATGAGCCTATTTTTGGGAGTGTATTTCCAAGACTCAAGACTTTTATTTCCCCGTGTGTGCATGATTTATGACCATAGCCTATTTCTGGAAAGCAGAGATTATTTGTCTTGCGAGAGTGAGGTATGTATTGTAGCTGGCTGACTCTTAGACAAGACTCACTGCTTCAGGTGAAAGGTAGAGTGGACGAGGTGGCAGACGTACTGCTCCTTCGTTTCCAAGCCTTGTTGGGTTGTTAGTAGCCAGACCTGACCTCAATACAGATCCTTAATAACCACAATCCCTTGGACGAAGCCCCATCTATTCTGGATCTGTGAGTGGGCTTTGTGTCCAAGCGGCTGCCAGTGAGGCTTAAGGGTCACATCTGTCTGCACCGTGTCACATGGTGTCAGTGGTCAGTCAGCATGGCAGACTGATCCTCACTTGGAGAGAGCTGAGCTGGGGCGACCTCCTCCTCTCCCCTCCTGTGCTGCACCCCTTAGGGCAGGGCTGTCAGTGACTATCATAGTCTGCAGCATGAGGTTTTGCAGTCCAGCTGCAACTCCATATTTCAAACTTAAAATGACATAATACTGTACAGCAGGCAATGACACACTCTCCCAACTGCAGCTCACCACACACACCACAGTTGCCTTACTGACCCCAAGGAAGCAGGGTTGCAACAAGCATTTTAAACAACTACAAAGCGACTTTAAACACATGTGTTTGATGAGTTATGGGTTTGCCAGACTTAAAATTCACCAGGCATTTCATTCCATGGGTTTGTGACATGAAGAGGCATTCAGAGTTTCATCTCACCCTCTCTCTCTTATCACGTCAAACCAGATAAAGCGCATTTACGATCTCAATTACACGACAAAAAGCAGGATTTCCTCACACCCTGTTTCCTGAGTTAAAAAACACATTCCATTCATGGTTTGACCTGCCGTATGCTGTGTGGTGTTCCTGATGTGACCATGTTTCTGTGCCATCATCTCAAGAGTCTTCCTCGCCTTGTTGTTGTGGTGTGTTTGAAGTGATGTGATCGCTCCGAGCCCTACTAACACTCTGCTTTTTGATGTGATGTCGTCTTCTAACTCTGGCTGTGTCCATGCCAGACGGATCATGAACAGTCCTCCCTCTCATCCCCTCCCCATCATCTCCTGCCTCACAGGGCAGTCATCATTTTAAACCTTGCATGCCATGGCGCCTCGCTCAAGTTCTTGCTAACCCCACCGTCGTAGCACTTCCAGCAACAATTTCTACATTCCCTACCGCGTCTCTCTTTCTCTCCTTCACACTGCCTCTCTCTTTGCAAGACTGCGAATGCTTTGGCCACTCCAACCGATGCAGCTACATCGAGCTGCTAAACACCGTCATTTGCGTGAGCTGTAAGCACAACACTAGGGGCCAGCACTGCCAACTGTGCAAGCTGGGCTACTACCGCAATGCCTCTGCAGAACTGGACGATGAAAATGTGTGCATAGGTTAGTCCCCTACTTGGCCCCTCTCACTGCCACCCTGCTTTCACACACTTTTCTTCACCTCACCTCCTTTCTGTGACTCCCCCCCCCCCTCCCACCACCACCACTTCATCATCTGTGCACCCTCCCGTCTCCATCTCTTTCAGTGGTCTCCACATTTTCCTCCTCAGCTTCTACGATGGTGTCACTCATTAACCTCCCTGTCAGGATGAGTGTTTTATGGAGGACATTAGTAAGTCAGCTTAAGTCAGACGCACAACAACTAAAGGCTTGTGATATTCAGGCCACTCAGGTTACAGACTGAATTTAGAGTTAATGCTGTACTTCAAAGCTGCCGTGCTTCCTTTCTAGCTGGTACTTAACACAGTGAGATAAGCATTGCTTCAAAAACAGATGGACGTACCGGAGAATAATAGAGTATGTGCACAAACGGAAACACCTACTTTATGAAAGGTTTTTTTTTGCATAAAGGGTGGAACCTCTTCAACACAAATTAACCAAATAAAGACAACTTAAGCAAAGTAACCCCTAAAGACATAACTTTGTTACATCCATTGCAAAACTGGAAAGAAGCAGCAGCTTGAAATTAAAGGTGTTTTGTTTTTTTGTCCATGGCATATGCAGGCTTTCATTTTGCATTGTTTAAAAATGTGAGGAAATAGCATTTCACATAAATCCTTAGGCATAATTTTGGTTCCCCATATGATTCCGTAGCTGCCATGTGGAGTCTGAGCACTCCATGTGCCATGTGCATTTGTGAGTCCTTGGGGGTGATGGAAAGGCGTCTGACAGGCAACAAGAGTTCTGAGAGAAATGTCGCAGGGAAGTCACACCGCCAGTCCAAGGTGCCACACAAGTGCATATGTCATATATGTGAAGTGGCCTCAGGAGCAGCAGCTGAAACCTATCACAAGGCGTTAAGAGTCACTGAGGCGCAACCTCGTGCCAAGCTCGGTGTCACCCTTCCTCTCTGTCACTGCCACCCCCCCCCCCCAGTTTGTCACTTGCCGTCACCTCGCTCCTCTTCCCTGACCCTTGGGTGCCACTCGGGTGCAGCCACGTGCAGACAGAGCTACCACAGACAGGTGCAGCGTGATGGTCAGGGACTGTCAAAATAGGTGTCTCTTTGGCTGCAGAGTGCTCCAGTGGCTGTGGAGCGCTGAAAGGTCAGCTGAGTGTAGGTAGCCCGAGACATGACAGGTAGTTATTGTTGTTGTTTTTTTTTAAAAGGTTTTAAAAATAAATAAACAGGAACTTCTGTTGATGGTAAACAGGCATTTTACGGTTAATCAAATTCTTATTCAATACTTAAATAAAGAAGGATAGGGGAAAAAAATGAGGGAGAATTAAAGAACCAGTTACAACAATGCCCATTTCAATGTACTCTCATTCCTCTGAAACCTTCACATTCACTCTGTCTTTGCTTCATTTTCCGCCATCTGTCCAAGACATGCTCGTCACATGCCCTCTCTTCTTACCATCCTCTTCTGTCTCTCTCTCTCTGAATGAATGAATCAGATTTAAGAAAAGCATGTGCAGATTAGCTCATTATGTCCATCATAATTCAAAGCTACGGATAATGCTTTGCATATTTGCATCATTGCACGATGTTTATCTATGCAACAGTTAAATAAACGATTGTATAAGCTGTAATGATTATAATGTGTCCATGCATCTGAAGTCAACTCCATTCTTTTCTCATTCTGTCTCCATAACAGTTGAAATGGTAGCATTTTTACCCCCCCCCCCCTCTCTTAAAAATAACGAAACGCTTTGGTGAGCTTCTTGTTGAGTTTGAGGACTGCGGTCCATGCTGTGAAAATGAGGAAGTCCTGTTTCCAGCCTGTGTGTATGTGTGTCTTGTTTTTCCAGAGTGTAATTGTAATCCCTTTGGCTCAGTCAGTGATCGGTGTAATGGCACAGGATTTTGTATATGTAAGGAGGGCACTACAGGGCCCAAGTGTCAGCAGTGTCTACCCGGCTATTTGTGGGACGATGGCTGCAAATGTAAGTAGAACCACAACCCTCCCCATGCAGCTCCTGCCTGTGTCTCTCTGCTCTGCCTCTCATGTCTTTTCTCTCTGTGTGATTCCTAAGCTCCACCTGGAAAATGACTGCCGAGCTGCCTTCACGCATAACAGACTTACCCCAAAACATGCAATAACCCAGTTTAATAAGCCATTTGATCACTAACTGAACCTGCTTTATTATCAATATCAACTGCTGCTGCCCTTTACAGCGCACAGAACGCAGAAAAACAAAAGGCCTGATGGGATGCATGTTGCTCAGTAACGGAGTTATTCAGCTATGTCGCACATCAGCAACACAACAGCTGAGTCAATATTGATCGCTGGACAGGCCGCCTGTGATCTGTTTGAGTTGCCGTCACCCCCCGCCACCCGCCGCCCCCCATTGCTAGTCCATGCCAATGACAATGTCATTCAACATGTTTGAAGGGGAATGCAGGTCATTTTGACTTCCAGTCCATTTATTATTGCACTCTCTATATTTCCCTCTGGTCAGTTTGCAGTGCATGCCTCGTCTACTCTCTTTTTTTTTTTTGTTCGCCTTCAAATGTCACCAATTTTTCATTGTTTCCTTCAGTCGAACTTACAGCAGGTAGACAAAAGTGCACGCCTCATTACAAGGTGTTTACTTCACTCTGACAAGCTGGAAAAAGACCCCCCCCCCCCCCCCCCCCCCTTTGAACTTTGATGGTGTAAATCCACCACTGCAAATACTGCTTATACTTTGTGTTTTATAACTCATGCATGGACAGTTTAAGTACAAATCTTTAAGCTTTCTTGGCTTCCGCTCACGTGTCGCGTTGGTTTAAAAGCGCCGCTGAAATGATGGCCTGCAACAGCTCATAATTGCTGCTGATTGACATTTGACCCCACCAAGACCCACCTTTGCGACCATGTTATTAACTGCGATTATACTAGTGCAGGTTTATGCGCCGAGTGGTGACACCTATGTGCCTGTTTCCTGTAGCTCAACATTAATCTCTGTCTCTGGCTAACACTGGTGTCCTGAATAAAAAAAGGGTATAATGTTGTTGGAATCATGTCTGGTGGAGGTCTGTAAGGTGTAAGCACGGAGGGAAATGATCACAAAGATCTTGTTTAGTTTATTTTTATAGCACATTTAGTAAAACAGATGTAGAGTCAGTGTAATTTAAGATTTTTTAATTTTATCATTCACTGTAAACATGCAAAAGCTCACATCTAACGGTCCCTTTACTCTCCTAATACATTTTAATTTCTCTCTGTCATGTTTCCTTATAGAATAAATAATGTTTTCTTGCACAGTCGCTGTGATTGCCTCCATAGTCTGTGTGCAGCAATGGGAAGATAATATAAATCCTACAGTTACTCTCATAAAATGAAATTACTGCAGTAAAGGTCAACGTTATCGCAGTTAGCTGAGAGACACAACTGCGGGAGATTATTTTAGTGTATCACAATCAAGGCAGTTTACTCAGATAATAACAGTTTTAGCCTAAATGTGTTCTTCTCAAACTTAATCTGCTGTTAATACACCTTCACTCCAAGTGAGTGTTTCTGCCAGACAGCCACTGCAGGCTGCTTCCAAAACACAGCCACCAGTGACACTGGGTCAAATAATTCAACGGTATAAAACAATTTAGTCATTGCATGCAAAATGTACAGTTAATCGAAGTGAAAGCTGAGTAAAAAATAAAATGGAACCACCTGAAAAGTGTCAGGGTCCATGCAGAGATTACTGCAGGTGCCTGTGTTTTTATTGGAGCTTGTTTTTGCCTCATGTTCTGTTTCAACACTTTATTTTGAGACGTACGACTTAAATAATCAATTATCCTTCATTCTAAAGTGCTCACAAACATGTGTACCTTCTACAGCATCACTTTTATTAATCGCTCACAATAAGTATTTTATCAAGGATACATCAATAATATGGATAGAATTTAACATCGTCCGTGCCTCTTTGATATGAGCAAACGTTCATGCTTAAAAGCATTTTTCAAGTTTTCCTGGTAAATGTTAGTTTCTTAAATTCTTTAATATGTTTTTAATGCTCAAGGAAAGTTCAATGAGAAAGAAAATACTTAGAAGAATAAAAAAGAAGAGAAACTGCACTCGGTCATGGGTTCAGCGAATGCTCTTTCCTTCTTCAAAACTGCAGCGAATGTGATGGTGATTACTGAAAACTGAAATTGTTTACGACCCAAAACCTTGAAGCTGTTTCTGTTTCTGAGTATGTGTTGTACATGCTCCTTTTTTCCTTTAAAGCACCTGAAACTGTGCAAAATGATCAACTAGATTGATTGTAACTTGAATAAAATGTTATTTTTATAGTTCCTGAATTAGATGGTTGTTTATTAACCCTTTAACACCGAGCGTATCACTGACGACGCGTCGACACGAGCACACTTTGCATCACCGTAGTCACGCGACGGAAAAATTGTGCTCTCGGAAAAATTCCAGCAAACTGTGAATTAGCAGATGAACAGTCGACAGCTTTGAATAAAACAACGAGCAACCAGCAAAAAGAAAAATATTTGTTCCTGTGAGGCTGATTCAACAGAATATTATGGATCTGTAGTTTTCACGTGTCAGAGCTGAAGTCTGAAGCAGTTATTGAGAGAAGTTGTGCTGCCTCAGACTGTTTCTCCACCTGCAGTGGCATCTGAGAGGTTTCAGTGAAAACACAGCACCTGAAAACTCCCTCCGTGGGATCAATATGTAGATGTGATTCTCTCTCTTGCTGTTACTCACTTTGCTTAATCTGCTTTTGTTTCAGCTTGCATGTTTGACTACATTTCCCAGAGCGCCTTTCAGCAGCTCCCACCTGAGGAGGTTCCCTGCACTGTACATGTGTAGAGAGAGTGAGAAACTGAAGACGACTAGTGTTGCGTTATATCTGGTTCTGGTGCACTGGATTTGACAGTTTACATGTTTTCCACTCTGCTGAGGATGCGTCAGAGAGATGAGTTTGCCCTCCTCCGCCGTGGATTTCTCTCAAAATTCAGTTTTTTCCACTGGAATTTGAAAAAAAATAACCTACAAATGGTTTACTTTGCTCTCACACCTTAGGTTTAGAGGAGGAGGGTTAAAAAAAAACAGACCAGACACATTTTTTTCCCCCTGTAAGATTGTCCCGCTGAGTTGCTCCACAGATGGAGCAGTTTGGAAACTCTGCAGTCTTGCCCTCGCCTTGCTTCCCCGCTGCTGCGGCGCTCAGCCTCTATGCATGGACGAGACTCGATCTGCATGCAGACTGAAGAATGCAATTAAAACTCAGATCTCTTGTCAAACACATCACATCCCAGACAGGCACACCTAGTTCATTGGTCGTCTCTCTCTCTCTCTCTCTCTAAATATTATCACTCATATCAAAAGCAAACGCGACACATTTTGTCATTTACTTCCTGCACGAGCTGCTGTTTACATGTGGAGAGAAGGTGATAAAGGTAAAGGTGCAGAGCTCGCAGGGTAATTACCATCCAAACTCCTCCCCCAGCAGAAGAGCATTACCCATAATGCCCCTGTGCTGTTATTGCTATGAACTTATTCCTGCCAATTGCAACAGTATCTTTAATCTCCGAGACTTGTTTCCTCTCTAAATGAAATGTCTCTGTGTGCAAATGTATTTAATGTAAAGCTAACAGGTATTTGTTTTATTTCAAACCTGAAGAGAGTCAGAGGAAAATGAATGATATCTGTCTTTCTAGTTCGAGAGGATATAGGTCCTGGTACTGGTACTGTATTTGGCCTCAGCCTCCGTTCTGGAACACAGTGAACCAGTTCTAAATTGAGGCTGAGGAGGACATCCATGCTGTTAAAGGTAGTGATCCCTCACAGCTATTGTTAGCCAACAGTGAAACGGCGTCCTGAGCCCGGTGGAAAACAAACAGCACAGGTTGTTCCACTCTCTTTGCGTCACTTTGCCTGTAATCTGAGCGGCAGTGGAAGGCTGTGTTATCTAAATCTGGTCACATCTGGTGTCAACATCTGTCCTGGGAGATGCAATCACAAGTGGACAACTCTATATCAGCTACTGCTTAGTTGATAATTTCACAGGAAATAAACAGAATCCTTTTTTTTCATTTTTTCATCTTCTTATGTGTTGTTGAGTCAAAGTTTTGATTCATTTTATATCAGATATTTAACAAAAAAATATAGATACAAGCGATAATTGTGTGGAAAATTAGACCAAAATACAGAATGGACCATTTTTTTTTTTTTTTTTCATAAAAACGAGCCAAGTGAATTAAAAAAAATATTTTTTAGATTTTCAGATTGCCTATAGGTTGTGGTTAAAAAACCAGACACCCTATATGGCTTATTGCTTATAACCTCTGCATATACGTTTTAACATAGTAATGGAACAAAAAGCTCTGTGTTCTTAGAGTTAATTTGGCCAATAATTATTTGTAAAATAATAATAAAGTTTCTAGTGACCTGTTTCATGTAATCAAATTAAATTTTTTAGGGGTATTAGGGCCAAACTGAAAAGAAAAAAAAACAAGAATAAAGTAATTATTAATCAAGCAAAGATCCTCAGCTGCAACCTGCAACAAGATGAGAAATGCGGAGCAATTAAAATTAAATTAAATAATGATACAAAATCTCGTAATACAACGAGAACTAAGTTGTGACATTACGATACGATTACCATGCTATTAGCATATTGTTTCTCTGCTGTAATGTAACGTGTTACTGCACGTTTTCCTGATTCCATGAAGTGTTATTCACACGCTCCATGTGTGAACAACACAGCAGTCACACACTGAACACCCGTCCAGTGTGGATCGAGCGTCAGAGCTGTCCATGTGTGATGCAGTCACTCTAAAACCCTGGTGTAAATACTGTCCTTCTACTGTGTCTCTAATCACAATATCACAGCTCTGCCTTCCTTTATGTCATTTTTCTTTAACGCAAACGAAATATAAAGCACTTAAAAACGGGTGGAATGAAGTGACTGCTAGTTAAAGGAGTCTCTTAAGGCCTTTACAAAGGCACTCGATTGATTTTCACCATCGTCTTGGAGGATGTGTTGCCTTATCCGACTTTCCCCTGTATGAAGCGGTTGTGGTTTTGTTTATTGAATTGTTGTTTGAGTTTTCGCTCAGTGGTTGACTTGGTCGTGACATTGATACGTCAGCTGGTTTGGGGGGGCGGGGAATTGACAAAGTTACATCGCTTTTTGCTGGGGGGGGGCTGTGGCTGAAAGCACAACTTTACTGAGCCAAACAGCAGCCTCTGTTTCTCTAACTAAACAGACGAGGCACAAATAGGAATCGCAGAGTCAATGTTTCTTAACGAGCCTCCCATCAAAGCCCCATTTGGCTACTCCTGGGGGACAGCGTGCATCCAATTCTGAGTATTAGGAGAGAGGCTTGGTATTTGTTGTTGTGATATTTATGTCCCATAGAGTTCATAGATTGCTCACCACATTGTTTTCCACTCCCATAAAGGACTAAAATGGGCAGAAGTGGCCTCTGTGTTTATCACTGTTTATTTGTCTCTGCTGGTTATTAGTTTGTGCTGCACTGCTTTGTTTGCCTCCAGCTTGCTTGACAGCTTGCCTCCACTGGGAAAAGAGTGGTCTCAGTGTCCCAGCTCTAAATATACAGCGATTTTCACCTGACGTTCAGTTTATCTCAAGTCACTGCTGTGTGTGGGGAAAGCAGCTCGGGCTTTGACTGAAGAAACTATAGATTCCTCTCTCGTAGAATAACAAATGTAATAAGGTTTGTGTGTGAGAAATGAACAATATTAAATGATCATTGGCTTTTGATGATTGCCAGGTATTTATAAAGGCTTTTGTTATTGTAGATAGACGTATATTATATTATATTATATTATATTATATTATATTATATTATATTATATTTTATTATATTACATTATATCATATTATATTATATTATATTATGTGATAGAAAAGCCCTTTTACTTTTCACTGTGATGGTTTCATGTTGTTTTTGTACATATTTACAATCACAATGACAAATGTACACTATTCTAATGAATATGTATTTAAAAAAAAAAAAACCTTTAACAGTTTATCAGAATCAGGAAAAGTTGAAGGAATGTTTAAAGAATTAGTTGAGAGTGAGATGTTCTGATTGTCACCACTCTTGCATCTGATAAGGATAAAGCACGTCAAGCGCTCCCTGATTTTAACCCTCTTGATTTCCAAGTGTCTTATGTTGCCTATTTATGTTTCTTTGTTTGTTTATTCTCTAATGTAAATGGGGGCAAATATAGTGTAATGTGATAATATGTGAGGGCTGAGGTGCTGGAACATTTAGGTAACTGCTAATGACGCAGTTTTTTTTTCTTCTTCAATCTTTATGCCACTAAACTTACAGGTGTGAGAGTGCTATAAGTCTGAACATCACACTTTCAGGAATAAAGTGAAAGAACAGATGTTGAACGAGTCCGTTAGGTATTTGACGGAGAATAAAATGCGGTGGAAGAAATCCTGTGAGTTTCCAGCAGTGAGATTCAGTGCTTGTGACACATCCCAGTTTCTCCCACAGTGACTGTTTTGAGTTGAAAGTGAAATGAAATGCTTTTGCACTTGTTACTAAAATAACTCTCCTACATATTTGTCGCTCACCCCTCTCTCCTGTCTTTACATTGCTCCCGCCGCAGCCCGGGTGTGTGACAACGAGCTGCTGCGCTGCCAAAATGGCGGGGCGTGTGTCAACAACGTCCGCTGCACCTGTCCCCCGTCCTACACGGGCGTGCTGTGCGAGAAGGCCCGCTGTGAAAATGAGCTGGGCGGCTGCAGGGGCCCCGACTCGGGCCAGGCCTCCTTGATGCCTCCGTCGTTCCTCAGGCTGCTGCTGATGCTGCTGCTGGGCTCGGTGCTGCTGAGAGAGGCTTCGTGCTGGCCCGCCGTGCTCTAAAGAGACCCATGACCTGGTGGGAGTGATACAATCGCAACACCCCCCCCCCCCTCCCCCTCCGCCTTGACCTGCCCTTCCCCACGTTCAGATAATCAACCACCCATTAAAACAAAGAACAACAACCATGTGCTTTCTGGACTGTACTGAGCTTCTCCGCCCGCCAGACTCAGTGGAGTCTCGCACTGATGAAAAGGGAATGTGCCAGACAAGTGAAGACTTTTCATTTACTTTCAAAGATAATAATATAGAAAGGAACAAACATATACTTTTCAAAATGATATTATAAAAAAAAAAATATATATATATATATATATATAAAGGGAAACTGAGCGTTTGCCGATAAAGAATAAAATGAGCAAAGAACAGTAAGCCACCCCCCTCTCTTCTCCGTCCCCTCCCCTCTAAGCCATACCAGGTACTTGAGCTCCTTCCAGTTTGAGAAGGGGATAACTGAGATGACAGACTTGTTCACTTACTCTCTTATTGCCACGGCAACAACAGCTGCGACCAATCAGCTTCCGCACAAGCCGACTGTGGCCGCCGATTCCCTCCGGGATGCTTCTGTGAGTTAAATGTTGGCCGGACTGACGCCGAAAAACAAATCTCGGAGAAACTGTCCCTGCAGAACGGCGAAGGCCGGGCTTGTGAAGCGCGACCGTGACACTCGAGCACACCGACGAAACTAAAAGACGCGTTCTTTGCTGTCAGTGCATTGTGGAGAGAAGGAAATCTGTGCTGACTGCCACTTTGTGACACACACACACACACAAAAAAAAAACCCTTGCTCTTGCTTCCTGTCTCTCCTTCAATCTCTATGTCATCCTCCCTCCTGTTCATCCCCTGTGTCCCCCCCCCCCCCACCACGCTGGGTCCCTCGCCATGCTGCCACTGACCTGTGCTTTCGTGAACGTTGCTCTCTGTAAGCCCTCGTTGGTTGAAAGATTCTTTTGTCCGATGTTAGTGATGCACATGTGTAAGAAGCCTCCTCTCCCCCCGCCCGTCCTTTCCTTCTCCAAAAAGATCCTCCCAGAAAAAGGCGTCTGATTCTTTTTCCACACACTCCCCTGCCATCGTGGTCGGAGGTTTTCACCTGAGCACAAGAAAAGGTGCACAGAGAAGCGTCAGTGTATTTGCAAGTTCTTTTCTCCACTGAGCAAACAAAAAAAAAGAGTCATGTAGTCCTTTTGTATCTTTGCCGAACTGTGATTGAAAAAAGGCAACCTTTAATGTATCTATTAAGAAGTCCACATGCAGAAGCAATCCTTTACCGCTCTTCTTTTCATTTCTTTTCCACTTCCTTTACTTATTTTATTTCTTCTTCTTTTTTTTTTAGTTGTGCAGTTGATTTTCCTTTGTATTGGCAACGGGCTGGCATCAAAGAATATCAGTTTACATATACAGTATAAATAAAGTGTAATAAAATCCCACCAAAGGACATTATAAATGTTTTGTTCTTGCTTTAACACTCGACAGAATTTAAGTGAATAAAAGTTTAAAAATGAAACGGTGTGAATCGTGTGTGGATCACAGGTAGGTACAGTACTGTACATCCCTGATGTCTGCGTGTGTTAATAGTTTAATGTATATATTTATTTATTTTTAAATAAAAAATGCGACATTTTTTCATTTCCTATTTTGTCCGAAGAAACTTGCGTACACAGACACAGAGTGTCACCATCGTCTTTCATTGATATAAATGATTTCCAGTTGAATTGAACTTCATCACATTATAGCAGAGCTGCACCAAAGTGACAATGTTTCTAACCTGTGTTTGCTGTTTTTCCTGTGCACAGTATCAGGCTACAAAAAAAAAACAAAAAACATTTCGTTAAAGAGAATTAAAGCAATCTTGTTTGTGACTGTGATGATTCATATTGTCCTGATAAATAAAGCTATCCGCAGCGATATTGATCCCTGCGTTAACATTTCATTCACAGACTGAGACGCTCCTGTTTCCCTAAACTGTGGAGAGATAAAAGGGAAACTGATTAGAAACGTAAGCGATGACAAACAACATTATCATTTTGTGGTTCTAATGTGCTGCGTGGACGTCGTCGTGAGGCTGAAACGCTGACACATGAGCTAAACTAATATGTGATCAGTGGAAGCAGGCCCCTCCCCCCTCCTCCGACAGGGCCTCGCTGACAGAATTGATGACATAAAAGTCTTGCGGTGGTATTTCCGTGCTATTTATCTTGAATTCAATCTGGTGAAGATTTGTTTCAGTGTCGTGCATTGTCGGAGGCACTGAATTAAATATTTACAACTATCGATGTCTCCCAGAGAGCCCGTGTTCAAAGTTTATATAGTGGTTCTTGTCAGACACTTGACAGTTCATCCATAACCTGAAATATTCAGGCCCGACTTCGGCTCAACAGACTCCATCCTTCTGTTTTTCAAAGTTTGTCTCAGGCGGGGGAAGAAGAAGTTATAGCATCAACAAATTCAGCTGGCAGAATGAATTTCGACTGCGTCTAAACTACTGTTTTCCTTCTACTGTGTTATCTCCTCATTAGGAGGCTGACGATGAACAGTGAAATAGACCTTTTAAGATCTTTCACTGATGTCAAATTGGCTCCATCAGTCCCAAGTTTTGTATCCGTTCATTTTTATTTTTATTCTGTCTTTTTTTTTTTTTTGGAGGGAACAAATCCAAAAGGACAAGAATGAAAAACAGATTTCTGCTTCCTTGCCAGCTGTTTCTTCCATGCCAAAGAAATGATTCAGAGATTCCTACTCTTGCTTGTGTCTGATGCACAGCCACCACATCGCATCCAAATCTGTTTCACTGTCAGTGAAAATAAGACTTCAGTTTGCTGGGACAAATAAGAAAAAAGAATTACGTGTTAAAGGGCTGAAGCAGGATGTGTGTGGCAACTTATGGAGAACTCCAAAAAAGACAAACTCTTGTTTTTTTTTTCCCCCTCGAACACTCGTGTGCAACCAGATAAATTCAGTCAAAGTCACTTGTTTGTCAAGGTCTCCGATAGTGGCACTAATTTTAACCATGTGCTCTGCCCAGGTGTCAACACACCATGCTGCGTGGAGAATTAAAATAGTGTTGATGTCGTTCGGGGAAAGGACTTCATCCTAGATACCTCACCTCCAGCAGCTGTCGGTTGACCTATGAAGCGACACAGCTACTGGATTATCTCCTCCCTGTAATTTGTGCTTTGTGTGTGTGTGTGTGCGTGTTTAATTGTTTTTTTTACTGCCACCTTGTATTAAAAAAAAGTATAGACTTGATTTTGCAAGGGTGAAATGACGCACACCCAAGGGCAGTTAATGTGAGAAATCTTACTAATATAACAACGGGCAGTGTCACTCACTGGACACCGTAGTTTAAGGGCACAGCTTTTCTTTGTCTGTCAGATTTAAAGGTCAGACATTAAAAAAAAATATATATTATATATACTACTAACGGTTGATGGTTGATGTGGACATTACAGTTACTCTCTGAGTTCTGAGCTGCAGTGAATCCTGGGTATTTTTTATTAATTCATTCATTTATCCACTTTAGCTTTTTATAATAATATATTGTATTATATTATATTATATTATATTATATTATATTATATTATATTATATTATATTATATTATATTATATTATATTATATTATGTCATATTATTTTATATTATAATATATTATATTATATTATATTATATTATATTATATTATATTATATTATATTATATTATATTATATTATATTATATTATATTACACTTCACACTTCCACTTTTATACTCTCTGTTGTCACTGTATGAAGTTTTAAAATTAATTTAACTTGAATATCAATGGAAGTTACCTAAATACATCATTGTCATTTATCTATTTTATAATGATTCATTGTGTTGTTTTGTTTTCAAGCGGCTGGTGATGAATTATTTTTGGTTCATGCTGCATTTTGTGCGTTTGAAATGAAATAATCTGATTATATAGGATGAAATACGTTGAGGAGAAAAGTGGAAACAAGCCTGAGAAGACTTACATTAGATCGGGCAGCGAGGTATTGACCTTGCACCAGCACCCTTATTCCCGCTATGGTTGTGATGTGTTTGTTTGTGCGATGATCAATACACTTATTGAACCACACACAGCATTTATTGATCACTGTTTCTTTTTCCTACAGTGGGTGCTGAGTGGTCGGTGCTTCCCACCCCCTCCCTCCCCAGCGCTCAGTTGTTTCTGCACTGAACCCAGACGTCCAGTATTTGCCCATTACTGGATACTGAGGCTGCTGCACAGCCAGAAACCCACAGAGTTTGACTGTAACGGTTTGATTTCCACACGCTGTTTTTTCCCTCTTTACAAATAGTTCTGTTGAGAAGGTAAAAAAAAAATATCTTTCATTTTAAATCACACTGGCTTTACGGGTAATCTCAGTGCTTGGGTAACCAATGAATACTTTTTAAGGTTCCATTTTTCAAAGGTTCAGATTCCTTTGGAGACCGGGACACCTGAGAGTTTCCATGGGAATGTTACCAAGGTAATATGCCTTCTTGCTGGTGATTAAGTGTTACACATCGCGGGTTTTCAAATCCCTCGAACATATTGCTGTTGTATCCTTTTTCTTAAGGGGGGAAAATGTCAGTCGGCTCCTGCAGTTTCAAACACAGTAGGAACTGAGTGATATATGATATTTTTATTTATGATGTTTTTATGGGCAGACAGCACTTTATTGTCATGATTCACACTAATATTAATGTTTAAAGCCACAGTGCATGACTTTTGGTGATTTTTTTTGTGAATAGAAACAATGTAAACAGTATCTGTATTTCATCTGAACGGAACTTTGTCAACGTGCTGGGTCAAGCAATACCGTCAGACCTGACTGAGGGAGCGTGTATGTGTATACATCGACAGCACAGGGGCGGGTGAGGGCAAGAAGTATTTGTCCCATCAGAGGTAAAATTCATTTTTGAAACGCCAACCTAATGCCAGGCATTTGGCTTTACTAGCACAATGTTGTGCTGTGTGCAGCGTGCACACTGCTATACTGTGAAACATAAACAGAGTTATTCATGTGGCGCTGATGCTTAATCAACAGGGGAATGTCCCAATCATATTGGTGTAAAATGCACAGATTAGTTCTGATCTCATACTCCTAATCAGCATTGTGTGAATTTAAGCACTATTCAGACAGGATTAGCTTGACATGGGAAGGTGGAGTAATGTCATTTTACCACAGGACATCTGTAATATTAATGGCCAATTCTCACGGGATAAGAACTCTCACTAAAAATACCACAAGTGGGAGGGGTCAACCGATGTACGCACAGCTGTCACCTCCTGCCGTCATCTGGTCCATGGCGACTACTTCATGCATTGTCAAACTGTTTTTTCTTCTTGGTGAGCGGGGCTTAATACTCCACCCACCAGTGGGGCGGAAATTCAGTTCTCGCATGCGCTGTCCACGCACACCCAACACACCCTTTGCGCAGGGTTCCAAAATCTGGACTGCACGTGCAGCCTGTGCGGAAGTATACCAGGGCCTTAAAACATGCAGGGCAGTGAGTCCCCTGGACCAGGATTTTGAAACACTGCTTTAGATATTTAGATGTTAGGATGTTGTCTCCCATGTGTTGTTTCTCTTGCTGGAAAACAAGGTTAAGACAAATAATCTGTATGCAGGACCATACAGTATGTAGACAAAACAAACAGATAAAAAAAACCTCTAAAATCTTTATCTTGTGATTCACGTAATGTTGGTACAGTCTGTTTACTCTGTGCTGGGACACATCACGCAGCGCATGGGAGACAAAGTGAAGGAGAAGTGAGACTTGAGGGGGTGACATCTTGTCGAAGTGATGATACTGTGCTGTGGTTCGGCGTTAAGCCACCGGGAATGGAACTTTACCCATCATACTTTTTCTCACCTCCTTTAAAAACACTTGACATTTGTGATGATTTTCCAGTTCTGCGTCGAGAAAATGTTCAAGTGAAATCCCAGAGTGGTTGAAAGATGTCAAATGCAGCTCTGATGGCAGGAGAGTGAGGAAGAGATGAGGGAACATCGTCAGCCGCCATCACACGGACAGAAGTCGACAATGACATCCTTCTCCTGATCCACTGACTCGTGCGCCTGAAACTGGAACCCGCCGCCACGTGTTACTGGTAATCCCGTGAATGGAGTTACCGTACGACTGAGGAATAAACACATTCATGAGAGCGATGCTGCCTGAGCCGTCTGGAAAGCCTCTGTAACGTTATAGCTACACATACAAAGTGGAAAGGACAACAAACCATGACTTTGGTTAAATCAAATAAATATTAATGAAGAGTGGAGCATTTGATATTATGATAAATCCTCGCTGTGTCGTCTCTGGAGACGTGACAAATAAATATAGGCTGTCTTCATGGACTGATCCTCATACGGGTCGATCAATCTTCTCTGTTGAATTTGTTATACAATAACAGACACCACAATTTGTGCGATCACACAGAGAGATATGATACGTCTTGACTGTTCCCATTTCCTGCACAGTTGTTTTTAAATGATACTCTGAACGACGGAAACGGAAAACTCAACTATCAACTTGTTTCTGATATCTGGATGTGATTTAAAATATGTTCAGGATGTGAATCTGAAACTTAAACGTGAACGTCTCAAACAGCTTTGTATTTCAATCCATCAACCAGTCGGACTTTATTTATATTTATAGTGTTAGGGCTAACCCTAACCCACACACACCCCTGAATATGAATTTAAATGTACAACAAATGTAAAAAAAGAAGAGGAGATGAAGTTGGAAGTGAGGAACCAAGACCACAGATGATCAGACGTTAACAACAAAATACAGCTGGAAAAAAATAGAAAATAAATAATTAATAATAAAAAATAGCAATATAATACTTATATTACACCAACAAAAGGGTGTATTGATGAAGAGAAATGGACAAAAAATGTGGGAATAGATAGAAGAATTTGAACATTATAGATAAGAAATAAAAATATATATAAGCAAATAAATGTTTAATTTGATCATTAAAACCAGTTTTATTTTAATGGCTGATGTGTGCATATACATATGTTATTTTTGCTAACACTAAGTTGTTCAGTCTTAACTGGATTAAGAGACAAAACAAGACTGAGATTTGCCATCTATTTTCATCATTTAATCAAATTCCTGTTAATTATAGCCAGCACCTGCGGGCTTATTGGATATTCTCCGATCACTGCAGGTGGAACATGAGGTCACGACGAGCGGCAAATAGGAACAGTAAAGGTGCTCATTGTCACACCTGAAAATGTTCAACAAGAGAGTGAGGATGGAATTAGACAAGCACAGCGTGAACCTGCCACACTAATCAGGCAGAGGTGGAAACACATGAGTGGGTGGAGTCTTTACATTTGATATCAGTGGGTTTAAAGTTTAGATTAAAAAAGATTCGATATTTGCAGGTTTTGTGGAGTGGAAAAGGCAAATCCGTCTCACTAAGATAAAAAATGTCACTGCATGCAGAAGTGGTGGCATTTGATATAACAGCTTTTGTCCCTGTCACGCTGTGTGTGTGTGTATTGGAAAAAAAAAAAAACATGCACTGATTAAGTGTAGCTTATTGCAAAAGAAATTCTAATCCCAATGTGACTTCCCAGTAAAATAAAGATTAATCTTGTGTCGGACAGCGTGTGCAACAGCAGCAACATTTTTTTTTTAATTTTTTTCTATTTTGAGTCAGGCTTTGATCACATACCTGTGTCCAAACTCAACATACGCCCCATATAATAAGAATCACTGATCAGTAACCCGCTAATTGACTGAAACTAACGTGAGCCACCGAGTCATCTGTCACATCACTGTCACTCGTGCTGGGTGGTTGTTGGTGCAACAGGTTTATTCATTCGCATAAAGGCAATCACACGAGTGTTCATGGTCTGTGTTGCACTAACGGGACCAGAGACAGCTGTCTCATTACGAATAAATTCAGTACCATGCCCATGGCAAAACACCTGCTGTGCCAGAACACTTTCAGACACACGAGGCTCACAGCATTAGCTTTTGTGAACCACAAAGAGGTAAGAAAATTACAAATTAAAAGTCAGTCACCGTGGCAAACTTGTCAGTCAGTCATGGTAATGTTTTCATATGTAGGGCACAGTGTGCAAAAAAATAAATAATCCCAAATTTTATTGTTGTTTTTTTTATATTAGAGGAAAATGAGGCCACACTTGGCAGATCCGGATGTTCTCATTTGAAGTTTCTTTGACTGTAAAAAGCATAAGGTGGTGGTTAGAGAATTAGCATCACTGCAGGATTGTTCACCATCAAAGAGACAGGCTAATTCCTGCAATCTTTTGATGTTGTCTGCAGGTACACACCATGTAATGGGGAATGGGAGCGAGAGGACGGTGGCCTGAGGCAGAGAACCAGTGTCATGCTGCCTGCTAACTACAAATAAGGGCCAAGATGGTCATCTGTGAGATCATTAGCCAACATTCCGCTATCTTTTCTTTTAATTTAGGAAACAAAACAGATTGTTTGCTGCTATGAAAACTTTTTTTTTCTCCCACTTCTGGCATCCCTGGAGCATTGATAAAGAAAATCAGCCGTATTATGGTCCAGCTTTGATAATAGGAATATTTCTGCAAGCGCTTTGGCAACAAATCAAACAGAAAAACCTTAATTGGAAGGTGAAGAGACAAATGTGGCTAAAAGTTCCTTGGACTGGCAACTGGGCCTCTGGGTAACCTCCGGGGTTTGAACAACACGTTGCGCTGGTTGGCAGCTCCATCTGCAGCTTCAACCAGGGAGAGTACATGAAGTCCCGCTTTGTTCTTCTCACCTACAGGAATTAAAAGTGCCCTCTAGCAAACCACATTCAATCTGCTTCAGTACATCTGTGTTCATGTGGATTTACACAGCAAATGTGGGGTGATGCTGAAAACAAGCAGGATACTCCAAAGTAAAAACATTCAAAAGTTGTCTTAGAGACGCAGTGCAGGAACTATTTCCACCAGAGTGACATCATCTTTGAACTTCTCAAACCAATACTTAAAAATACTAATAATGAGAGGATACATATGACCTTTTTGTTTCCTAAAACTCTTGTTCCCCTGCTTTGTTGGTTGGCACTGATGAGCAAATGCAGTTGGTAACCTAGTTTGTTGCCTAGGAAGAGCTTCATTAGGGAGCCAAGGAAAATACCATTTTTGCTTTCATGTATCCCCAAGGAAACAAACAGGTGTGTGAGCGAAAATAATTATGCATGGCATGTTTGCACAGCTTTGCTTAGGTGTGACTTAAGTGCTTAAAATATAAATATACCTGAGCCTTCACTCAGGTGACACTTATAATTTCCTGTTTTAAAGCAGAGTCAAAAAGAGTGAAGAGTGAAGGTTAAGGATGATATGAATTCTGGTCGGACCTGACAATAACTTAACTCCACATTTTGACCAGACCACGTTTCAAAAGGTCTTCATTATTACATGGATCAGTCCCACTCATGAATACAGTTTGAAGCTGTTGGAATACCAACTGTGTTGCTGACTGGAATGAGATGGACAGAACTGAGGAGGATGAAAAGGAAAAGTCCATTTAAACCACAGAGGCAATGACACAAGTCACTGTAGAGTCTTGAAGCATGTTTTCCACTGTCTGCATGTTGGTTGGCCACCATTTAGTGTTATAATTATAGTAATGAAGTTTTTAAAAGAGCAGCGATTTCTGTTATGAGACTAATGAGGTGAAATTTGTAAGGTGAAGTTTATAACGTTTAATAGAAATGAATGTCTGTTACAGTCAAACCATTTACACACAATGAGATATTCCCATTCAGCAGGTGAGGTGGAAGAAGCACAGAGTGCAAATAAAGAAAGACGCCTTCATACAGCAGCACGGCTGATGGCTGAAAGCACCAAGAAGTGCCTGCCTTTAGAAAGACAGCTTCTGAATGTAATCCTCCAAAAAGTGTAGTACGCCATGTATTCCATTTAGTCAAAACAGCCGTTAAACATAAATAGCCTTGAATGTTTAAATTAAAAACACATTTACCCACTTACTGCTGGTCCCTGTGACCTGCAACAACACAACAATGAGCGTTTAACATCGTGGTTTAGAGGGGGGGAATAAAAATCACTCAAATTACCATTTGAAAGAAATCTGAGCAGTGAGAATCATCGGAGCATTTGCATACGACCTTGTGGAGTGTGTTCTGTGTGAGACAGAAAAGTGCTTCTCCGTGTACAGGCAGCCCACGGCCAGGAGGAAAGGAAATGGGCTTGTAACTGGAAGGTTGCCGATTCAAATCCAGAGATGGGTCGAGGGATTGGGTTAATGAGCAAGGCACCCGATCCCCCATTGCTCCCTGGGTGCAGATAAGTGCTGCCCACTGCTCCTGCTCATGGCTTGTGTAATAAAGATGCAGAGGTCAAATTCACTATCACTGGTTGGTGTGTGTGTGTGTGTGTGTGAAAAACCCCTAATTCTAATATGCACATCTAATTAGACAGCTTGTGTGCACTCATTTACAAAACCACTCATCATAGTAAATGATGTAATTCCAGGATTTAGATGCAATACTGACGGCAGGTATCCACCACAAACTGTCTTTTAAAGTAAAACAAAGCTTCACTGTGATGTGTTGTCATAGGTATTGAGGTTTGTGCGTGGGAGAAGAAGCACATTCACAGCTCGTCAAACATTGTTCTGATGATGGAACTGCAGTCAAATTGTAGGAAATATGCCTGATGTTAAGATTTCTGCTGTTATTGGACAGTGTTTTTGGAAAAATAAAAAATAAATTTCATTTACCTTTAGTGGAGCAGGAAGTGGAAACAGGACTTTTAACTTATCTATAGCTTTATAACAAACCTTACTAACCAATTTAGCATTAGTTAAGAATTGGTAAATATGTATTGAAGCATTCATCCTAATATTAATAATCCTTAGTATTTCACTTAATCAATTGCTTCTTTAATGATTGTATTTTCATACGTATTGATAGTATTTTTTCATAGTATTTACCAATGATTACCCAATATTTCAACCTGTCCTCTAACTATAATATAATATAATTTATTGGTTGTTTGAATTAACCCCCAAATATCACTATACTAGTGTTGTATTTTTCAACTCAAAGTGTTCGTGAGGTTAGGGTTAAAAAAGACTTGGCTTAGGCAGTAAGTTGTATACAGTAAGGTATATACTGTGCAGGTAATTATAGCTTGTTATTCTTTCCCTGGCCATAGACACTGCTAATATGCAGCCGCTTGTTCACTGACATTAACTGAATTATCGTCAGGCTGCTGCTTCTCCTTTTACTGCATTTTGAACAATTGTAAAAATGAAAGGACCCTATTTCTATTTCCGAGGGAAAGACTCTTTTAGTACGTTTAACCATGAGCGGTGTGCATTATTTAACAGGTGTGTATGGGGATAATAATAGTCAGTCCATTTCACTACATCTCTTTGATTAGCCTACAGTACATATACAGCGTCAGCTAATTGAATTCAATTCCTGGTCTGACTCATAATGTGTCTCACTCTCTCATTTCCTGCTTCACTCACATTTTCCATCTTTGGTCATTTGGCCCAAGTTCATCTCGGCACCTAACGAATTCCTCTGCAAAGTGAAAAATGACATTTTGGGTCGGGGACTTCAAGGATGGTCAAGTTAATGAATGGCCACCAGATGGCCCTTATTAGGCTAATGTGTTCCCCCTCTCTGCAGCCCGAGCTCTCGCCTGGGGACTTACGCTCACTCGCTGGCAGCGTGCATGTGTATGTGTGTGTGTGTGTGTGTGTATCCGTCTGTCTGAGTTAAATCAGGTTAACCTGAGGAGACGGAAGGACGCAGTGTCTCCTCTTTAACTCAGCCGCTGCGTTTTTTGATGGGGTCAACTGTCCACTGTGGGACACACTGCTGTCTCGGTCACTCCAGAACCCAGCTGACCCTCAGCCCCTCTGGTCTGACAGCCCTGAAATCAGCCAGCGCCACCACTGCACTGAAGTCTAAAGTTTACGGGCAAAAAATAGGATTGGAGGGATGAGCAGCCAGGATCTTTACCCTCCAGTGTGACAGGATGTTAATTGCCTCATTTATAATTCCTGCTCATCAAAATGAGTAATTGTTGTAATGCATACATCGACCACAAAGTCCTTTGTTAAACTCCAGAATCATGCCACACACGGTAATTAATTGAGTTAAATTTATTAGATCATTGCCGGTGTACGCCGCCGCTGGGTCTTTGTGTTTCTGTCCACGAGTGTTGTAGCTACAAGCGAGGCAAGAGAGCAGAGCTGTCAGCTCGGTTTCAAATGAGGCGCGTGGAAGCTGCTCAACAAGTTTCCCGAGGCTTCCTCGTCCTCTCACCAGCTGCTGTGATTCTGCATTATGTACTAATCGCCTCATGTACATCACATCTCTTATTTTGTCAGCAAAATATTTGCAATAATCAGGATAATGCAAATATATATATATATATATATATATATATATATATATATATATATATAAAGTTGAGTATTTTGAAAGGTGCCAGCTATTTGTTAGCTTCCATGTTTTTGCAATAAAAGAATCTTTAGCTTCCCATATTGCGTTATTTATTACCAATGTACCAGAATAAAGGACACATGATATTTTGAATCGAGTTAAAGTAAAAAAAGAGTTCAATATCCTCTCAAAATACAGAGCCGGTCGCCCTTGGGCCACCAATGAATCTTTAATGAGCATAATTGTGTTGATGCCACATATCTACAGTACGTATTTAAAGCAAAAAATAAGAAAATATCGTTGTGTGAAGGAGGTGACGTGCAGAAAGTCAAGTTAGCCCAAGTGACATATTGACTGACATAATAATAGTAATAATAATAATAAAAATGTTGAACTGTAACTACTGATAACTATTTAAATAGTCCAACCATTGTGGTTTGTTTTGAGATGTTGTGGAGGAAAAGGATAGTATCCACCGTGGAGGGCTGTGTGTTCAATGTGCCGTCGTAATAAATAAAGCTATAAACGGAAACACTACTTATTATCACTTGTTTTTTACTCATTATACATCTGTTTGTTAAATGTTTGTAAAGGTTCAGTAGTGAGGAGCGTCAAGACTTAGATGTGTTTTGACATGGTGATGTTTCACTGATACGTCTCTGAGCAGGAGAGTATTTGAGCCTGTGGCTGGAGGCAATGTGTTCCAGTGTGAGCTCCATTTGTCTCAAACTCACAAAAATACCAGCAGTAGATATTTGGTAGTGTATTTTCGTCCGGCAGTATTTTATGTTGTGATGGCTGAATTATACCTTAGGGCAAAGTGCCTGCTGGCTCACTGTCATGACTTCCAGGGACAAGTGAAAGGTAGCCGGTGTTAACAGAACTTGTTTTTAGTCATTTTCCTACTATGACATGTCACAATGTGTGACAGAAAAAGGCCTCCTGCACTTTCCTGACACTTCCAGCCATACTGTACGTTAGTCTTTAACTCAGTTGTGTTTGCATGCAGCTGTGACTATAACCAGAAAACAGGTTATTGGGTTAGAATGGGAATTGTGTTTAGTGCATTCATTTGTTATTAAATGCACCAGTGTATATAACAAATCTATGACTGAATGAGCAATCGGCGCGTGAGCACGGTTGCCACAGCAGACTAAATAGGGCAACAACATCATTATCCATCATTTTGAGGATATAGAAATGTAATAAGGGAGTGGGAGTGACCTCAGGCATGGGCTGCAACCTCATGCAGCGCTGGTGTGTTTGTGTTGCCATGGGTGGAGGTTGAGACGTAACTGCTGACGCCACCACATTTCCAGGAATGACAAATGGAATCTGAATACATCTGTTGGTGCTTCAGGGGACGCTGGGGAATGGGAACATTGCGAATGGCACGGTTTCCAGTTGAGGTTGTAATAGAGGCAAGGGGAAAACGGAACTCAACTCAAGACCCCGGAATAGAAGACCTGTCATCTTCATCATCTTCCTGCCACACAGGAGGAAGAATGAACTGCATGACTGGAACCAGACACAGAGAGTGGAAAGCTTGACTAAGTTTGGCCACCATTGTTCTGAATACATGAGAATATATTATTTATAAAACTGCAACACTACCAGTAAAACGTGTGTTGAATTCAAATCATTTTCAAATGACTGCTCATTAAACCCGTCAGCTCCCATTCAACTGTCTCTGTTTGTCAGTGTAGTGATGTTTAGATCTGTCTGGTCTGTTCACACAAAATCAGCAACAACAAAAATCAACACACGTTATAAACTGCAGCTTTAAGCGATAAATAAAGGTGATTATGCTTCACCATATCACCTTTATTTATTGCTTTTTATTTATAGTGACTCTGTGGCATCTGTAGCCTCTGCTCATGTGATTTGACGCGGGACATGTGAGCGAAGCCTTATTTAAGTGTGACAGCGTGTTACTTTGAATTCCATGCTGATACGATAAAAACACTACGGCATTTACATTTGAAGACCTGTGTAATGTGTGTCGCAGCAGGGGCTCGATTCACTTTTCGCTTCACACATCAACAAATGTGTAATTTCGGCCTTTAGCATGTAAAGGCACAAACAGTTGGAACACAAAATGGATGTGACGCCGCGCCGTATCTGTCGTTTCACAGTAACAGCACCGTTCACTGTGTTGATCACACAGTGAAAATGGTTGCATTAATATTTTAGCAGCGCAAATAAAAAGAGCAGACCTCAGAACATTTAACAGAGCAATTAGAAATGTGAGCGTTGTATAGACGGATCACCAATGTATCACGGTGCTGTAGGCGAGGATCCAGTAACACAAGGCACGATGAGCGAATGCAGATGGAGGAGAGAAGCACATGAAATGTAACTGAGACGGTAGCTTTTCATACACACTGATGCGCTCGCTCGTCTGCTCCGCCAAATTGGAGTGGATCAGTGTGAGCTTCAGCCGCACGTACAAACCACAGGGGAGGGAACAATTCCAGGATCTCCTGCATGTGCAGGAAAACCTCTGCTGTGTTAGAATGCTGTGTGGTTTCAAAACTTTACTAGTGAAATAAAAAAATAAAAAAAGAGGGCCGTTTAAGTTAATTTACTCAATTTAATGTTAAATAAAATGTAAAAAAAATGTATATTGTTGCTTCAGTGCAATGTCACTAAAATCCCGGGAAGTGCCTTCAAACAATATCTCGTTTACACTGAAAATAATTCAAATAAGTCACAGCATGTGGCCTCACATTAAATAAGACAGTTGTTGTTTTAGAATTTTTAAACTTGATACATGCGGTGCTTGTGGAACCCTGTTGAGTGTAAATTACAGTTAAAGCTACAACGCTGAAGAAAAGACCTCCAACTGAAATTCCAGTGCTTATAAATAAATGAAATAATTGTCTGCTGTTCTTTATACGACGGAGTAAAGTCATAATCTTTCGAATAATGTCGTAATATTATGAGAATAAAGTTGTAATTATTAGATCTCAGGTGCAGATCAGGTGCAACAATCAGTGCTGCTGCTATTTAATAATAATACATAAGATAATGATAAAAATTTCTCGTAAAAATAACAACTTTATTCTTGTAAAATTACGACTTCTCATACTCATACTACTCAAACCCAGAATAATGTCAGCCATTATGTATCACAATGATTAACTTAAAAAAGAAAACAACAACTGAACAATGGATGATGAATAACCTGTTGTGTTCACTCGTCTCTCCTGCGTACTAAGTGTGAGGAGCCACAGAATGAAATATGACATCACATTAGGTTTTTAAACTCGGTGTATTGCTCCACGAATGCATCATAGCGCGCCGCGGTGTATTATGTGTGTGTTTTGACATTGTATAAATGAGAATTCATACAGTTTAGACATATTTTACTCTCATGTAGCCACGGTTACTAATGTGTCAGTATAATGGAATCATTTGAAAGTGTTGTGACACACACACACACACATATACACTTATACCGAGAGAGACAGATATGGTAAAATCTCAATTCATGCACTGAGAAATAATATGTCATCACACATATTTATTTATAGCATAGACGAGAATATAACATGGGACTCCTGTATGGAGTCTTTTGATTCTGTGCATTTAAATTTTAATAAAAGCCTCTTCTGTGCAAAATGCTGCCTTTTTTTTTTTTTTGAGTGTGTGTTTTTTTTGAATGTGTGTTTTTTTTTGAGTGTGTGTTAAGTATTGCAAGTCAAACTAAATCTAACAAAAAAACTTGACTGACTGAGCCTTTTGATCGGATATTAAATACATTTCATTCCAATTAATTAAGGCAATATTTGTGCTTCCATCTGTTACTTATTCTGTGTTTATTTATTATTTGTGTTTGTATGTGCGAATAAAAAGAGGAATACAGTACAACAGGAAGCTGCAGCAGCTCTGAAAAGTGCACCAGAGTAAAGTAGAGTGTGTGCCTTCATATCATATCCATACCAGCTGGAATAAATGCAATCGCTGTGCACACACTTTGCTGCTAAACAATGCCAACCCCTGTGTCAACACACACACACACACACACACACAGGACTGTACAATCATCACAGCACATATACATAATCTAAACTAAAGATGTAGAATGACGTAGCTGCGTGTGGCGGAGGAAGATGCATGTAACAGCCAACAATGTGTGAGTGTGTTTTATGGTGATGAGCTTGTCAGATTGTGTTCTGTAGACAAAACCTCAGTGTTTATGCAGCACAGGTATAGTCTCCAGGAAAAGGAGGTGGGGGAGTGCTTGATATTTACACACAGCAGCCATAGCGTCTGGCAACGATGATGACTCCCTCATGGCTCCATAAGACAAAAATAAACCTCCAGAAAAGCACGAGCGAGACGGAGGGGGGAAATAGACTCAGATATATGGAGTCAAAACATGGCAGATGTGATGAGATACGGACATTTGGAGGGAGGATGGGAGGGCGGGGGAGTAGATAAATGACTGCAGCACAAACATTGAAACCTGAGTTCCGTCAGCTCAGCGGGCCATTTTTGTTTCACTGGTTCTAACTTGAATAATTTAGACATTAATTATCTCTGCATTATTTAAGAAAAAAATGAGGAAAATGTCGAATATTGCCATACATTACAATGTTAAAGGACGTGGAAACGCAAAGCTGCTGCATGAATTCATATGTTTCAAGAAAACTGGCTTTGTAGATTCTGTGAAATCCTCCTGGGCGCTAAAAACTTGAACCTATTTTAAAAATATACAGTGTATAAATGTAAATTAAAGTATCATGATTAACATAGCTGACTCAGATGGGGGGTTTTGTGTCTGAATTTGTACTTCATGGACTGTGGAGGACTGCCTCCACTGTTAAATCCACAACTAAATGCAATTAAGTTAAAGTGTTTCCTGGAGTAGTTACACACACACAGGAGACTGTTATTTGACCATTAACCAGTTGATGCTCTAACCTTAACCACAAATATTTTCTTATTTTAAAGTTCTTAAAAATCAAAGAAAAAGGGAATAAATAAAACTAAATGGCATTATGACAAGTGTAAATTAAAACTACAGATTCCAAAAGTGCTCAGGTGCAGTTTCCATGTATCCGCTGCCATTGTGCCAGTTTATTTTCAGATGTATTACAATCTGAATAACCGCTTTTCATTCAGAGCTGCTCTTTCATTCAAGGACATGAATATTTATGCCTTCAAGGGCCTGATTTACCTCCACGATTTTTGATTTAATATGTTTTATTAAAAGATCTTTATTACGCATTCATAATTAATACGAGCAGTTTCCTTAGTTGCTGTACAAGCATATTTCTAAAATGATTTGATATTTGAAATTAAAGCCATGGGTCAGGCTCATTAATCGCTCAGTCGAGTCAGCACTGTTGTCTTGGACAGTCATGTCCAGGGTGTGATAATGCAATGGGTAAAGTTGAGCATGTCCTCTTCCTACAGTGGGTGTGCTGTAAACTATTTTAAAGTGGTTGAGTGTGGAATCAAAAGTTTGCCTACTAACCTGAAGATACAAAGAAAACCAGAAAATCCGGGCAAAATTTTGATCGTGCCTGCTTCTTGCTGACGATTTCGGGTGGATTAAACCTTTAAAACTTGAAGCTTTCAGACCTGGGGTGTCCCAACTTTTTTTTAAAAAGGGCCAGATTTGATGATGTGAAGTTGTTCGCCAATGGTCACTTCACACATTTTTTAAACAATAACTTTTAACTACAAATGCACTTTTTAATTAAACTCGTCTAACTATGACATTTTTGTCAAATTTTGGACGACATACTAAACTATGACATTTTGGTCAAATTTTGAACGACATACTAAACTATGACATTTTTGTCAAATTTTAAACAGCATACTAAACTATGACATTTTGGTGTAATTTTGTACGACATACTAAACTATGACATTTTTGTCAAATTTTGAACGACATACTAAACTATGACATTTTGGTGTAATTTTGGACGACATACTATAGTATGACATTTTTTGACTGATTTTGGACGACATACTAAAGTATGACTTTTTTGACTGATTTTGGACGACATACTATAGTTTGACTTTTTTGGTGATTTTAGAAGACATACTATAGTATGACTTTTTTTGATGATTTTGGACGACATGACTTTTTGGTGTCATATTGGACGACATACTATGTTTGACTTTTTTGGTGATTTTAGAAGACATACTATAGTATGACTTTTTTGACTGATTTTGGACGACATACTATAATATGACTTTTTTGACTGATTTTGGACAACATACTATAGTATGACTTTTTTGACTGATTTTGGACGACATACTATAGTATGACTTTTTTTGACTGATTTTGGACGACATGACTTTTTGGTGTCATATTCGACATACTATAGTTTGACTTTTTTGTTGATTTTAGAAGACATACTGTAGTATGACTTTTTTGACTGATTTTGGACAACATACTATAGTATGACTTTTTTTGACTGATTTTGGACGACATACTATACAATGACTTTTTTGACTGATTTTGGACAATATACTATAGTATGACTTTTTTGGTGATTTTGAACGACATACTATAGTATGAATTTTTTAGGTGATTTTGGACGACATACTATAGAATGACTTTTTTGACTGATTTTGGACGACATACTTTAGTATGACTTTTTTGACTGATTTTGGACGACATACTATAGTATGACTTTTTTGACTGATTTTGGACGACATACTATAGTATGACTTTTTTGACTGATTTTGGACAACATACTATACTATGACTTTTTTGACTGATTTTGGACAACATACTATACTATGACTTTTTTGACTGATTTTGGACGACATACTATAGTATGACTTTTTTGACTGATTTTGGACGACATACTATAGTATGACTTTTTTTGGTGATTTTGGACGACATACTAAACTATGACTTTTTGGTGTCATTTTGGAAGACATACTATAGTATGACTTTTTTTGGTGGTTTTGGATGACATACTATAGTATGACTTTTTTGACTGATTTAGGACGACATACTATAGTATGACTTTTTTGACTGATTTTGGACGACATACTTTAGTAGGACTTTTTTGACTGATTTTGGACGACATACTATAGTAGGACTTTTTTGACTGATTTTGGACGACATACTATAGTATGACTTTTTTGACTGATTTTGGACGACATACTATAGTATGACTTTTTTGACTGATTTTGGACGACATACTATAGTATGACTTTTTTTGGTGATTTTGGACGACATACTAAACTATGACTTTTTGGTGTCATTTTGGAAGACATACTATAGTATGACTTTTTTTGGTGGTTTTGGATGACATACTATAGTATGACTTTTTTGACTGATTTTGGACGACATACTATAGTATGACTTTTTTGACTGATTTTGGACGACATACTATACAATGACTTTTTTGACTGATTTTGGACAATATACTATAGTATGACTTTTTTGGTGATTTTGAACGACATACTATAGTATGATTTTTTTAGGTGATTTTGGACGACATACTATAGAATTACTTTTTTGACTGATTTTGGACGACATACTATAGTATGACTTTTTTGACTGATTTTGGACGACATACTATAGTATGACTTTTTTGACTGATTTTGGACGACATACTATAGTATGACTTTTTTGTCTAATTTTGGACAACATACTATACTATGACTTTTTTGACTGATTTTGGACGACATACTATAGTATGACTTTTTTTGGTGATTTTGGACGACATACTATACTATGACTTTTTTGACTGATTTTGGACGACATACTATAGTATGACTTTTTTTGGTGATTTTGGACGACATACTAAACTATGACTTTTTGGTGTCATTTTGGAAGACATACTATAGTATGACTTTTTTTGGTGGTTTTGGATGACATACTATAGTATGACTTTTTGGACTGATTTTGGACGACATACTATAGTATGACTTTTTTGACTGATTTTGGACGACATACTATAGTTTGACTTTTTTGTTGATTTTAGAAGACATACTGTAGTATGACTTTTTTGACTGATTTTGGATAACATACTATAGTATGACTTTTTTTGGTGATTTTGGACGACATACTATAGTATGACTTTTTGACTGATTTTGGACGACAAACTATAGTATGACTTTTTTGACTGATTTTGGACGACATACTATAGTATGACTTTTTTTGGTGATTTTGGACGACATACTATAGGATGACTTTTTTTGGTGATTTTGGACGACATACTATAGTATGACTTTTTTGACTGATTTTGGACGACATACTATAGTATGAATTTTTTAGGTGATTTTGGACGACATACTATAGAATGACTTTTTTGACTGATTTTGGACGACATACTATAGTATGACTTTTTTGACTGATTTTGGACAACATACTATACTATGACTTTTTTGGTGATTTTGGATGACATGACTTTTTGGTGTCATATTGGACGACATACTATAGTTTGATTTTTTTGGTGATTTTAGAAGACATACTATAGTATGACTTTTTTGACTGATTTTGGACGACATACTATAATATGACTTTTTTGACTGATTTTGGACGACATACTATAGTATGACTTTTTTTGGTGATTTTGGACGACATACTAAACTATGACTTTTGGTGTCATTTTGGAAGACATACTATAGTATGACTTTTTTTGGTGGTTTTGGATGACATACTATAGTATGACTTTTTGGACTGATTTTGGACGACATACTATAGTATGAATTTTTTTGACTGATTTTGGACGACATACTATAGTATGACTTTTTGCTGTCATTTTGGACGACATACTAAAGTATGACTTTTCGGTGTCATTTTGGACGACATACTATAGTATGACTTTTTTGACTGATTTTGGACGACATACTATAGTATGACTTTTTTTGACTGATTTTGGACGACATACTATAGTATGACTTTTTTGACTGATTTCGGACGACATACTATACAATAACTTTTTTGACTGATTTTGGACAATATACTATAGTATGACTTTTTTGGTGATTTTGATCGACATACTATAGTTTGAATTTTTTTAGGTGATTTTGGACGACATACTAAAGTATGACTTTTTGGTGTCATTTTGGACGACATACTATAGTATGACTTTTTTGACTGATTTTGGACGATATACTAAAGTATGACTTTTTTGACTGATTTTGGACGACATATTATAGTGTGACTTTTTTTGGTGATTTTGGACGACATACTATAGAATTACTTTTTTGACTGATTTTGGACGACATACTATAGTATGACTTTTTTGACTGATTTTGGACGACATACTATAGTATGACTTTTTTTGACTGATTTTGGACGACATACTATAGTATGACTTTTTTGGTGATTTTGAACGACATACTATAGTATGAATTTTTTAGGTGATTTTGGACGACATACTATAGAATGACTTTTTTGACTGATTTTGGACGACATACTATAGTATGACTTTTTTGACTGATTCTGGACGACATACTATAGTATGACTTTTTTGACTGATTTTGGACAACATACTATACTATGACTTTTTTGGTGATTTTGGACGACATACTATAGTATGACTTTTTTTGGTGATTTTGGACAACATACTATACTATGACTTTTGGTGTCATTTTGGAAGACATACTATAGTATGACTTTTTTCGTTGGTTTTGGATGACATACTATAGTATGACTTTTTGGTGGTTTTGGATGACATACTATAGTATGAATTTTTTGACTGATTTTGGACGACATACTATAGTATGACTTTTTGCTGTCATTTTGGACAACATACTAAAGTATGACTTTTTGGTGTCATTTTGGACGACATACTATAGTATGACTTTTTTGACTGATTTTGGACGACATACTATAGTATGACTTTTTTGACTGATTTTGGACGACATACTATAGTATGACTTTTTTGACTGATTTTGGACGACATACTATACAATGACTTTTTTGACTGATTTTGGACAACATACTATACTATGACTTTTTTGACTGATTTTGGACGACATACTATAGTATGACTTTTTTGACTGATTTTGGACAACATACTATACTATGACTTTTTTGGTGATTTTGGACGACATACTATAGTATGAATTTTTTTGGTGATTTTGGACGACATACTAAACTATGACTTTTTGGTGTCATTTGGAAGACATACTATAGTATGACTTTTTTTGGTGGTTTTGGATGACATACTATAGTATGACTTTTTGGACTGATTTTGGACGACATACTATAGTATGAATTATTTGACTGATTTTGGACGACATACTATAGTATGACTTTTTGCTGTCATTTTGGACGACATACTAAAGTATGACTTTTTGGTGTCATTTTGGACGACATACTATAGTATGACTTTTTTGACTGATTTTGGACGACATACTATAGTATGACTTTTTTGACTGATTTTGGACGACATACTATAGTATACATTTTTTGACTGATTTTGGACGACATACTATGGTATGACTTTTTTTGGTGATTTTGGACGACATACTATAGTATGAATTTTTTGACTGATTTTGGACGACATACTATAGTATGACTTTTTTGACTGATTTTGGACGACATCTATAGTATGACTTCTTTTGGTGATTTTGGACAACATACTATAGTATGACTTTTTAGGTGATTTTGGACGACATACTATAGTATGACTTTTTTTGTTGATTTTGGACGACATACTATAGTATGACTTTTTTTGACTGATTTTAGACGACATACTATAGTATGAATTTTTTGGTGCTTTTGTAGGAAGCCTCTTGGTTAGTGTAGTGGTTAGCACTCTTGCCTCTGCACCAAGATGACACTGGTTCGAGTCTTGGTTGGAAAAAGAGCCTTGTCAAATGCACTTTGCATGTTCTCCCTGTGTGTACGTGGTTTACTCCGAGTTGTAAAAACACTCAATTTGAATTCCATGTTATACTCAAAAAGTGTAAGTGACTTACTAAAATGTGCTACTTTGGACGTGTGTGCTTTCTTTTGGTGATTTTGGACGACATACTATAGTATGACTTTTTTGGTGGTTTCATAGGAAGCCACTTGTTTGGCGTAGTGGTTAACACTCTTGCCTTTGCACCAAGTAAACCCTGGTTCAATCCCCAGTTGGAGCAAGAGCCTTTCTGAATGCAGTTTGCATGTTCCCCCTAAGTGTATGTTTGTTTCCTCCGAGTTCCCACTGTCCAAAGACATGCAATTTAGAAGACATACTATGATCAAAAAGTGTACTGTAGTGTGACTTCTTTAGTTGATTTTGTACGACATACTATACTACGGCATAGTATGTCATCCAAAATCTATCTTCTACTAAATCTACTATAGTATGTTGTCCAAAATCAGTCAAAAAAGTCATACTATAGTATGTCGTCCAAAATCAGTCAAAAAAGTCATACTATAGTATGTCGTCCAAAATCAGTCAAAAAAGTCATACTATAGTATGTCGTCCAAAATCAGTCAAAAAAGTCATACTATAGTATGTCGTCCAAAATCAGTCAAAAAAAGTCATACTATAGTATGTCGTCCAAAATGACACCAAAAAGTCATACTATAGTATGTCGTCCAAAATCACCAAAAAAAGTCATACTTTAGTATGACGTCCGAAATCAGTCAAGAAAGTCATACTATAGTATGTCGTTCAAAATCAGTCAAAAAAGTCATACTATAGTATGTCGTCCAAAATCAGTCAAAAAAGTCATACTATAGTATGTCGTCCAAAATGACACCAAAAAGTCATACTTTAGTATGACGTCCGAAATCAGTCAAGAAAGTCATACTATAGTATGTCGTCCAAAATCAGTCAAAAAAGTCATACTATAGTATGTCGTCCAAAATCAGTCAAAAAAGTCATACTATAGTATGTCGTCCAAAATCAGTCAAAAAAGTCATACTATAGTATGTCGTCCAAAATCAGTCAAAAAAGTCATACTATAGTATGTCGTCCAAAATGACACCAAAAAGTCATACTATAGTATGTCGTCCAAAATCACCAAAAAAAGTCATACTTTAGTATGACGTCCGAAATCAGTCAAGAAAGTCATACTATAGTATGTCGTCCAAAATCAGTCAAAAAAGTCATACTATAGTATGTCGTCCAAAATCAGTCAAAAAAGTCATACTATAGTATGTCGTCCAAAATCAGTCAAAAAAGTCATACTATAGTATGTCGTCCAAAATGACACCAAAAAGTCATACTTTAGTATGACGTCCGAAATCAGTCAAGAAAGTCATACTATAGTATGTCGTCCAAAATCAGTCAAAAAAGTCATACTATAGTATGTCGTCCAAAATCAGTCAAAAAAGTCATACTATAGTATGTCGTCCAAAATCAGTCAAAAAATGTCATACTATAGTATGTCGTCCAAAATCAGTCAAAAAAGTCATACTATAGTATGTCGTCCAAAATGACACCAAAAAGTCATACTATAGTATGTCGTCCAAAATCACCAAAAAAAGTCATACTTTAGTATGACGTCCGAAATCAGTCAAGAAAGTCATACTATAGTATGTCGTCCAAAATCAGTCAAAAAAGTCATACTATAGTATGTCGTCCAAAATCAGTCAAAAAAGTCATACGATAGTATGTCGTCCAAAATCAGTCAAAAAAGTCATACTATAGTATGTCGTCCAAAATGACACCAAAAAGTCATACTATAGTATGTCGTCCAAAATCACCAAAAAAAGTCATACTTTAGTATGACGTCCGAAATCAGTCAAGAAAGTCATACTATAGTATGTCGTCCAAAATCAGTCAAAAAAGTCATACTATAGTATGTCGTCCAAAATCAGTCAAAAAAGTCATACTATAGTATGTCGTCCAAAATCAGTCAAAAAAGTCATACTATAGTATGTCGTCCAAAATGACACCAAAAAGTCATACTATAGTATGTCGTCCAAAATCACCAAAAAAAGTCATACTTTAGTATGACGTCCGAAATCAGTCAAAAAAGTCATACTATAGTATGTCGTCCAAAATCAGTCCAAAAAGTCATACTATAGTATGTCGTCCAAAATCAGTCAAAAAAGTCATACTATAGTATGTCGTCCAAAATCAGTCAAAAAAGTCATACTATAGTATGTCGTTCAAAATCAGTCAAAAAAGCCCTACTATAGTATGTTGTCCAAAATCAGTCAAAAAAGTCATACTATAGTATGTTGTCCAAAATGACACCAAAAAGTCATACTTTAGTATGTCGTCCAAAATGACAGCAAAAAGTCATACTATAGTATGTCGTCCAGTATCAGTCAAAACATTCATACTATAGTATGTCGTCCAAAATTACACCAAAATGTCATAGTTTAGTATGCTGTTTAAAATTTGACAAAAATGTCATAGTTTAGTATGTCGTTCAAAATTTGACCAAAATGTCATATTTTAGTATGTCGTTCAAAATTTGACAAAAATGTCATAGTTTAGTATGTCGTCCAAAATTACACCAAAATGTCATAGTTTAGTATGCTGTTTAAAATTTGACAAAAGTGTCATAGTTTAGTATGTCGTTCAAAATTTGACAAAAATGTCATAGTTTAGTATGTCGTCCAAAAGTTGACAAAAATGTCATACTATAGTATGTCGTCCAAAATCAGTCAAAAAAAGTCATACTATAGTATGTTGTCCAAAATCAGTCAAAAAAGTCATATTATAGTATGTCGTCCAAACTCAGTCAAAAAAGTCATACTATAGTATGTCTTCTAAAATCACCAAAAAAGTCAAACTATAGTATGTCGTCCAATATGACACCAAAAAGTCATGTCGTCCAAAATGACAGCAAAAAGTCATACTATAGTATGTCGTCCAGTATCAGTCAAAAAATTCATTCTATAGTATGTCGTCCAAAATCAGTCAAAAAAAGTCATACTATAGTATGACGTCCAAAATCACCAAAAAAGTCATAGTTTAGTATGTCGTCCAAAATCAGTCAAAAAAGTCATACTGTAGTATGTCGTCCAAAGTCAGTCAAAAAAGTCATTCTATAGTATGTTGTCAAAAATCACCAAAAAAAGTCATACTATAGTATGTTGTCCAAAATCAGTCAAAAAAGTCATACTATAGTATGTCGTCCAAAATGACAACAAAAAGTCATAGTTTAGTATGTCGTCCAAAATCAGTCAAAAAAGTCATACTATAGTATGTCCTCCAAAATCATTCAAAAAAGTCATTCTATAGTATGTAGTCCAAAATCAGTCAAAAAAAGTCATACTATAGTATGTCGTCCAAAATCAGTCAAAAAAGTCATACTATAGTATGTCGTCCAAAATGAGACAAAAAAGTCATAGTATAGTATGTCGTCCAAAATCAGTCAAAAAAGTCATAGTATAGTATGTCGTCCAAAATCAGTCAAAAAATGTCATACTATAGTATGTCGTCCAAAATTACACCAAAATGTCATAGTTTAGTATGTCGTTCAAAATTTGACCAAAATGTCATAGTTTAGTATGTCGTTCAAAATTTGACAAAAATGTCATAGTTTAGTATGTCGTCCAAAATTACACCAAAATGTCATAGTTTAGTATGCCGTTTAAAATTTGACAAAAAAGTCATACTATAGTATGTCTTCTAAAATCACCAAAAAAGTCAAACTATAGTATGTCGTCCAATATGACACCAAAGTGTCATGTCGTCCAAAATCACCTAAAAAAGTCATACTACAGTATGTCATCCAAAATCACCAAAAAATGTCATAGTTTAGTATATCGACCAAAATTACACCAAAATGTCATAGTTTAGTATGCTGTTTAAAATTTGACAAAAATGTCATAGTTTAGTATGTCGTTCAAAATTTGACCAAAATGTCATAGTTCAGTATGTCGTCCAAAATCAGTCAAAAAAGTCATACTATAGTATGTCGTCCAAAATCAGTCCAAAAAAGTCATACTATAGTATGTCGTCCAAAATCAGTCAAAAAAGTCATACTATAGTATGTCGTCCAAAATCAGTCAAAAAAAGTCATATATAGTATGTCGTCCAATATGACACCAAAAAGTCATGTCGTCCAAAATCACCTAAAAAAGTCATACTACAGTATGTCATCCAAAATCACCAAAAAAAGTCATACTATAGTATGTCGTCCAAAATGAGATAAAAAGTCACACTATAATATGTCGTTCAAAATCAGTCAAAAAAGTAATTCTATAGTATGTCGTCCAAAATCACCAAAAAAAAGTCACAATATAGTATGTCGTCCAAAATCAGGTGAAAAAGTCAAACTATAGTATGTCGTCCAAAATCACCAAAAAAAAGTCACACTATAATATGTCGTCCAAAATCAGTCAAAAAAGTCATACTTTAGTATGTCGTCCAAAATCACCAAAAAAAGTCATACTATAGTATGTCGTCCAAAATTAGATAAAAAGTCACACTATAATATGTCGTTCAAAATCAGTCAAAAAAGTCATACTATAGTATGTCGTCCAAAAGCAGTCAAAAAAGTCATTCTATAGTATGTCGTCCAAAATCACCAAAAAAAGTCACACTATAGTATGTCGTCCAAAATCAGTCGAAAAAGTCATTCTATAGTATGTCGTCCAAAATCAGTCGAAAAAGTCATTCTATAGTATGTCGTCCAAAATCAGACGAAAAAGTCATTCTATAGTATGTCGTCCAAAATCACCAAAAAAAAGTCACACTATAATATGTCGTCCAAAATCAGTCAAAAAAGTCATACTTTAGTATGTCGTCCAAAATCAGTCGAAAAAGTCATTCTATAGTATGTCGTCCAAAATCACCAAAAAAAAGTCACACTATAGTATGTCGTCCAAAATCAGATGAAAAAGTCATTCTATAGTATGTCGTCCAAAATCACCAAAAAAAAGTCACACTATAATATGTCGTCCAAAATCAGTCAAAAAAGTCATACTTTAGTATGTCGTCCAAAATCAGTCGAAAAAGTCATTCTATAGTATGTCGTCCAAAATCACCAAAAAAAAGTCACACTATAGTATGTCGTCCAAAATCAGATGAAAAAGTCATTCTATAGTATGTCGTCCAAAATCACCAAAAAAAAGTCACACTATAATATGTCGTCCAAAATCAGTCAAAAAAGTTATACTTTAGTATGTCGTCCAAAATCACCAAACAAAATCATACTATTGTATGTTGTCTAAAATCACCAAAAAAAGTCATACTATACTATTTTGGAAGACATTTTGGTGACTTTTTGGATGACATACTAAACTATGACATTTTTGGTGATGTTTTTCAATTTTTTTTTACCAAAAACTTTTTACCTGTCATCCTTGTTCTTAGTGACAAAAACTTCTGGTTTCATTTGACCAAAGATTTACTGGAGTTTTTTTTGTTTTGTTTTGTTTTTAGAAGCCAACTCAGATCAGACAGGAGAGCTGCAATCCAGAAAGTTGAGTCTAAACAAACTCAGCACCAGGAAAATGGCTGATGTCAACCTCTCCCCAGCCATCTGTCACACTGGTGGTCCAGCCTCAGCTGGAAGCTGACTGGTGTGATCCAGTCAGGCCTCACTCAGACGAAGCCTGTCTGGTGGGTCTCTCTCTGCTCCTGTGGTGCCAGCATCACTGGCTGCTTCGACCCACCACCACTGATCTTTTCGGTGCCTGTTTTTTTTTTTTTAGTTTGGAGTCAGTGACGGCAGGTAACAAGGCACCAGATGGCCGAGGAGACCACCACACACACACACACACATACACACACGAGACCCTTCATTTTTACAGATAAGCTACAGTAAGCATTGCCATATGTTTTTGCATCTTCTACACAGTTGTAGAACTATTCACTGCAGCTTTCCTCACGCCCAGTACACTATTACCGTTCACCCTTTTTATGCGTCCATTTAACTGGCCATATTTAGAGCTTTAGTTAATTATTGTTGGCCTGATTAAAGCAACAAGACCCACCTTTTATCCCCACATTTGTTCACACCTATTAGACAATAAGCTCGTGAGAAACAGCACCCCGTGGGCCGCAGGTTATTCGAGTCCTGTGGAGGGAATAGCAACATAACACAGCAGTAACACCATGGCAGACATTTAATGAGCACGGCTATACTTTAAGGACTGGATCCTAATTTTAGCCGGAGCGGCTTCTGAGCTAACTGAGTGAACACAGGAGAGGCTGACCATGATGAGGCACAGCACCTGTGTTAGACTCTCTTCTCTGTGTGGAAACTTTTAAGACTTACATTTACAGCACTTTCATTTTTTTAACTAATAAAAATAAAAAAAACAAAGTGTTATATTGTCAGCTTTGAAAAGTTATATGAATTTGATTGTGTCCTTGTTATTTACTCGACAGAGCGATGTTTTAAGTTGCTGTGACTTTGCCTCGGAAAAACTCAACGAGGATGTTTCACCTTCACCGAACATTTCATTTACACCACCCTTGTCCCTTTGCTTCAAGGTTTCACATGCTGTGTGTTCAGAGAAGGTTTTCTGCAATACCTTGGTTAATGAGTGGTTCTTTGAGCTGTTTTACCCTCTGAATTTCTCCTTGCTGGATATTTTTTACACCATTTTCTTGATGAAAATCCAAGTAAGTGTCACTGTAGTCACTTCAATCACCTTTCTTCCTCATGTTATTGTTTTATTTTTTATTTTTTCTCCGACGTTGTGCCAGTTTCTGAGGGGGTTACCATGCATAAAAACGTGTGCATGTGTGTAGCCCCGTGCTCTATAGTGCCCTCAGTGTAATGTCCTCAGATCAGGACAAAACTCAGTGACTTTTGTTCTCACTCCAAAATCTTTCTAGAATTTTTGACGCAATAGGAACAATATTGCTTTTTTGGATTGTTCCTATGCAGGAAAAACTAAACATTCCACTTTTTGAAAGTTGTACTTGCACAAAACTACATCTAATGTGTCAGATGTGATGTCATGATGTCAGATGTCATTTTATACTCATTTCATTTTAGGAAACGTATTATGGCTCAATAGCATGCCAATTGAAAGCCGTCATTTGTTGGGTCAATTCTTGGCAAAAGTTGCTGAGTTTGTTGATTTTATTTTAAAGTGTCTCCCTGAATTTTTCGATAATTTTTGACCAAACAGGAATTTGGTCATATTGCATTTTCTTTTGCGTTTTATGCCTTTAGGAAAGTCAGATTTTCACAAAACAAAGCACGTAAATTTGAAATAATAAGCCCTTTTGTTTAATACCTCACTTATACATTCTCTCTATAGCGCCCCCTCATCCATTGCTGGAGAAAGTGAGGTCAGGACTCCCTGAGCCACATCAAGGGCCCTTTCTGTAAGTGGCCATAGTTTATTTATTTCTCTTAAGTTAAACCCCAAACCAACCTTTCAGCAGGTCGTTTTGACCATGTCTTTGCCTTGAAGCATTAAGTATCTACCATGCGATTGTCTAACAGGATAGTTCCATTAACGAGTATTTGAACGTTCGCGGGTGTGTTGGTCTTAAAAAGCAAAAGTGTACTCGGACACGTTGTTGTACGTTAATACAGCGAGACAGCGGGAAGAGATCGACCGACACAGACCTAGTCTGAAGTAAGTGGTGCTATGTTTCACTGTTATTTTAAGGTTCATTATTAATGTAGTAACACACACTTACAAATGTGGGTAAACAAAGGAGCGAACACTGCCTGTGAAACTGTTTCCTGTGCAGACACATGTTTCCTCTCTCACTGGATAGACAACGAACTGTTGTAATATATTAATCTACCACGGTGTAAATTTAAGGTGAAAGGACAACACTTTAAAAGAAGCAATATGTATCTTTATTTAATGCTTTGTACATATTTTACAGTATGATACAGCAAACAACACACGGTAATGCTACACAGTCAGGATTGCACGGTTTTAGAGTTAGGCCACAGCGGTCGGGTACCATGGTAATGAGACATAACACTGAATGTAAAGCGAGTACAACATTAATCTTTGGTTTCAATGGGAGAACAACACAAAGGCATGAATGCAAAGTTCAAGTGGGGGGGGGGGGCACTGATAACAAACTCACTGACAGATGGGTGATATAGGCTATAATGGATTTTCAGAGCACAGTATTATGGAGTAAGAATTATATCACTTTTTTCCTCCATGTGCTGTGTATGTGTGTGTGTGAATGGTGTGATTCAGTGCAAGTTTGTATAGACGCGTCGGATGGCGATGGTTGGTTCGGGAGATTGTATCCTAAAAACCCTGCTGGGCTAAGACTTGCTCAGCCCTGAATCCTGTCAAAACCCTTTTCCTCACGTACGCGGTGCGTGAGTGTGTGTGCGTCTCAGCATACAGAAATAATCTGTGCTCACACTGCACATGAGGAGATAACCGTGGTGAGAGAGAATCCTAATTCATTCTCTAATTGGCATCATTTCTCTCAGTCTATTAATTTGTGGCAAAAATGAAACCAGTGCTCGTTTCCGTTTCTGCGGCGCTTGTTTATGGAGAGTCAGCCCGCCTCTTCCCCTCCTCCCCTGACAATACTGAATCATCTCTTCTCCTCCCGCCAACATATGGCAGCGGACATTACAGCCTACATAGCATCGGCATGAGGCGCGGAATACAGAGAGAGAGAGACCGAGGAGACAGAGATTGGATGAAAGATAGACGCAGGGGAAGGAGAGCGGTATAAAGAGAGAGAGAGAGGCGAAGTGACACAGTGAGAGAGGGCGAGAGAGAGGGGAGCTGACAGAGAGATGGATGCAGCCGGGTCGTCGAGGTGAGGAGATGGTGTAATGATTAGATCGCAGATACCCTTGAGCCTTCCTCCCGTCCCTCCTGCACACAGAAAAATCTGGAAGCTGGCTCTGAGGGGATGAAGGCCTGCAGTTGTAAATGGCCCTTCTGTCAGGGTTCATCTGGGCGAAGGAGGGAGCGAGGGAGTGGATTACCCGAGTACTGTTCCTCTTCAGTTCTCCCAGGATGTGTGAGATTCACGTGCAGGGTTATATTTGCCCCCTTTCCCAAAGATTTGAATGTTTGCAGCGAGAATCATCACAGCGGTTCGTTAGATATTAGATGACACGTCGCATTTTAACTGTTCGCCTCCTTATCAGATGATGTCATCTCCAAACTTAAGCAATTAAAAGATGACTGCCAGGAGATAAGGAGATGTGTTTACGATGCCTCCATCTAGTGGTCACTTAATGACTCCGGTAATGGAAGAAAAACAGGAAAAGGGGAGACATCACAGGGCAGAACACATTAACATGATCCTTTTTGACACGTTTCTTCAGTCTTAAATAACATATTATGTCATTGGGATGGCGTGGCAGGTCTGACGGGGGGTTATTAATCATTTTCATCAAACATGATGGCTCCTTTGAGTTCACACAATAGCATATCCTTACAATAAAACTATGTTTCCACGTGAGGATGAAGATGTGAGAGGTGGAGGATGACGCCTGTTTCCAGAAGCTAACTCCCCTCATTCGTCAGTCTCCAATAAAACATTAAGGATGTGATTGATGAGGAGGAGGGAGGAGGAGGAGGAGGAGGAAAACATGAACCTACAGTGATGTTTCACTGTCTTCACAAAAAAGGGACTGTATGTGGAAAGCCTTCTGATTGGGCTACAACAAAACACATGTTAAATAAAATAAGAATATCTACATATTTTAAACACAGGCTTGTTTTAACTTGAACAGTTCCAGCTGCTACAGAGTCTTCATTCTCTTCTCCACACAAACTTGGTATCCATGTTCTCCTGTTCTGTAGGAAAACCATATTTCACTGTGGACTGTGGAGACGGACTGTGCATTATGTATGTGGGGGTTAGGGTGTACACACGGAGAGAGAAGGGGGTGGAATGGAGGACAGACAGCTGGAAGATATAATAAGTAAAAGGGGGTTCTGAAAACTGATTTCATTAAAGCTTGAAATTTAAATACCCTGGAAAAAAAGTGGTGTTTTTGCCAAATTTGAAAAAGATGCTAAAATATTCGGATGCATAATCCGGTGAAGATGTTGACAAAGTAGAAATCTGGCTTTATCGCCTCTCATAGACACAGAATATTAAAGTATTGATCACTTCTGCAAGAATGCAATCAAACTGCACCGTACCCATCATATTTGCAGATAATGAAAAAAAAAAGCTAAAAATTGAAAAAGTAAAAGACAGTTGCTTTGACAGAAGAAGAAAAAGTTTTCTCCTGTTTTATGTCACAGGAGCAGGTGGCTTGTTCCCCGACACTAATGCCGGAACTAAGATAAACCCTCTGCGAATGGGCTCCTGTTGACAGAGCTGCCACTGATAAGAGCAGAGGATCGCTAACAGCCAAGACAACTGAAAACATGAGAGGCTGAGCTGCAGATAAAGAATGGTGGAGGTGGGAGGAGGAAAATAGGAACAACAGCGATCAATTGCTGGCACTGTGCAGCGATGCTATCCGACGCCATCCCTCTCTTACATCTCCTGTGTGTGTGTGTGTGTGTGTGTGTGTGTGTGGTGATCATGATGTGCAGCGGAGGAGAGGTGGGTGGTGTGGAAGTGTGATTCTGGGTCATCAAGTCATCAATAACCACCTGCATTAGTGGAACAAACACACAGGCAAGGTCAGAACGGTCTGAGATTCATCAGCGTAAGGAGGGAGGGGGGAAGAAAAAGCTGTTCACTGTGGGTCTTTTCAGCTCTGATGACTCTGTTCCCACAGGGAGTGGTGGAAACGATGGATGGAGGGATGGATGGATGAGCGCATGAATGGGAAAGAGGCATATGAGTATCCACTTTTGACAGATTGGCGATGGCCGACTTGGCAAGCAGAAACAGGTGGGAGTTGGTGGGGGTGGCGGGGGCTGTGGCTGGAGCAAAAGGTGAATTATGGATGGACGGACGGAGTCGGGGAGGCGTTTGGCGAGGGCTCGTGTCCCGCTGACAGTCAAGCTGCTAGGCGATGGAGTCACTTAGCCTCGCGAGTTGGCCAGAAGTGATCGGGGCGTCTCTGCATCTGCAATGAGCTGCCGCCCCTTTTTTTTCTCCCCCTCACAAAGGCCACTGGGATGGTCGTGCGCAGCAGAGCCGGAGAGTGAAGAGAGTAACACTGGAGCGAGCGGCAGTGCAGATGCTCACTCTGTCTGTCACTGGTACCTCAGTGTACCACTGGTGCTCAGTGTGTTCACTCCACTGCTGCCGTCCTTCTTCTATCTCACTGAAACTCCCGCGGTGAACCTCTCACTCCTCACCCTCCTCTACATATGTGGATGGAAACCAGCCCACCTGAAGGGGAGGATGGGAATACATCATCAGACAGAGGTTCAATCAGCATCCATTATAATGTATATCCTTTTTTTTTTTTTTTTACATTTTTTCCTCAGATGCCTTTTTTGCATTTTCTCATTAGTGTTTTGCCAAACGTAACAGAACACCATTCTTCGAAACCTTCCGTGATAAGTAACAAAAATATGATTGTTTCCATGCTAATTGTGGGAAATGGATCTTGAATGTAACAGTTACAAGAATTTAAAACGTAACAATTATAAAGCAGATTTGTTTTGACCACTGATATTTGTGAGATGCTGCTGATCTAAACCAATAATCTGCTCTCAAAGGATGTGAAAAACACACAATGATGAAAAGGTCCAGAACAACAGAGTCTGCTTTATCTTTTGATTTGAGTATTTACTGTGAACTGAGATGGTGGTGTGCAGAGAAAGACTGCGACGACTGTTTTTCCAGCTATTTGTGCCAGTTGTTTTTCCCGGTTAAAGGCACTAAAGAGACACAAACAGCACTCAACAGTTTCTACACACAGTGATTAGCTGTTTTTTTTCCTTCAGTGCTGCGTCAACACACACATCAGGCTCGCTAAATAGAGAAAAGCTTCTTCATTTAACACAGCGATTCTCCAAACACACTCACAGATGCATCACTGAAGCACAGGAACATGCAGACACTAACTTCCCTACAATTAAAACCTGGATACTCTGAGCACTGAATGACTGTTTGTCTCTATATGTTGACCCTGTGATGGACTGGCGACATGTCCATGGTGTACACCGCCTTTTGCCTCACGCACTTGATACTGGGTTTGAATTGAGTATATACAACAAAGGTTAAATATTCTAAATCCTCTAAAACCAGGATGAAAACACAACTGATAAACATTTATAAGCTTTTTAACGAGAGGTAAGAGCGATTTCCACTCACCCTGCCGTTAACCTCGCCCCTCCACCAGCCGTTGGCTCCCGACTTTGTGTAGATCTTCACCACGTCGCCCTCCTGCAGCGAGAGCTCGCGGGTGTCACGCGAGCTGAAGTCGTACCGTGCTATCGCCACACCGATCACTTTGGGGGTAAACACTGGAGGAGGAGGAGGAGAAAGAGGGCGAGATAAGAGGGGTGAAGAACTGCTGAGAAACAATAGACAACAATAAAACACCTAAAACACCCATTTCTCCACGTGTAAAGAAAATTTCATAAATTTACACTGTTTGTGGTTTAGAACCATTGAACTTAGTAAAACTGTAAATATTGTAGCTTGTTTAAACCAGTTTATTTGTTCTAAAATATGAGAAACTGTATTCTTTCTGCCCAACTTCATTCTCTTGCCTCAGATGAAAAAGACAAATATAAGGTCCAGTTGCTACAGGGGATTATAGCCACTACAGAATCTTCCTTGTGTGTGTGTGTGTGTTTGACTGGACATCATGTCGAGGAGACAGATGTGGCGTGGGTTAGTTCGTTACCACTGCTCCATGCTGCCCTGCTGTCTTTCTTCCTGCTACAGACACTGACTGGTGAGTCAGACGGGGCTAAATTCAAAGATAATGAAATGTCAGACCTTTACAGGCCGACCACAGAATATCTCCCGTCTGTGTAACTGGACATCTTTACTTTAATGACAGACACTCAACAAACATAAAACATGACATGCAAAACTATACACGCACACACACACACAAACTCACATCCATGCGTTATAACAATAAACAAGTTCCTGCTCTCGACACAGAGTGACAGTAACTATGGAAGAAGCGGAATTGTGTGATGGGAAAACTTGAGATGGTGCCTCTCTGAGATTCAGGTGACGATGTGAAAGCACTGAGCCGCGGCCAGCATGCTAAACAGCCTTCGACATGAAAGCAAGGGAAGAAAGAAGAAATGCAGTGACAGAGAGCAGGCAGAGAGGGAGAGAGAGAGAGAGAGAGAGAGAAGTGATACCTGTACCTGACCAGAAGGGAGCAGAGGAAGGAGGTACAAAGCTGTAGCCGGCAGGAGTTACAAAAGAGATGCCGCACAGCAATGGGGCTATGGCAGGGCGGGGCCAGGCAGGGAGCGAAGAGGTGTGTGTGTGTGTGTGTGGAGGGGGGGGGGAGGTAGGGGATGAGGGTGATGGGGGGAGAAGAGAGAAGGAGAAAAAAACATTTTGAAAATCAAAAATATCAGCATTTTTACCCTGTTGCAGTTTGATGAAGTATAAATTCTGTGTTCTAAGGGACTTTTCAGACCTGGTGTTAGCATCTGTCTAATCTGACAACCTTAAGTATAACTGTTCACATCCTGAATGCTTCCCTTTACTCAAACACACACTGACGTCATTGCAAAAGAACAAAACAATGTTGTTTTTTTTAATGTTTTATCTTTGACTGTACACATAATGTCTACAGGACAGGAAGAGCTGCTCCTGCTGCAACATCAAATACGTTTTAATCATTCAAAAAAAATGATCACATGGCAATAAGTGTGAATGCCGTGTAAGGGTGCTGATTAGAGGCTGTCTCTAACGTGTCCTGAGGACAGATTGCATTCATGCAGCTCAGGAATGTGGCCACATGTTTAGTCAAACTATTGTGTTTAGCTCTGTATTTAGTGTGATTGAAATTTAAAGAGAGAGAAAAATAAATAAAACAGCATGAATTCTGAGAATAAAGTCATAATTCTGACTTTAACTCATAATTCGGACTGTAATCTCATAATTCTGACTCTTTCTTTAATCTCAGACTTTCTTCACATAATTCTAGCAGACTTTCTTCACATAATTCTAGCTTCAATCTCAGAATTCTGACTTTTTCTTTAATCTCAGACTTTCTTCACATAAATCTGCCTTCAATCTCATAATTCTGACTTTTTCTTTAATCTCAGTCTTTCTTTACATAATTCTGCCTTCAATCTCTTGAATTTGAATTTAAAAAAATGTGCTTCTGTCCCTTTTTCTAAGAAAAAGTTATTCAATTATTACTGTGTGTTTTGACTGTGCAATAACAGCTTAATCTCAGAACTCACGCTGTTTTATTTTAATTTTTTTACTTTCTTTCAAAAAATCTCTTCAGTAGATAATTGATCTGTTGCACAGAAAGTGTTTTTTTTTTGCAAACAAACACAAAAAGCGATATGTAAATAAAGACGTGGCGTGGCACAGTAGTAATATTTTAAGAACGTATTGTTATATCTTATACTATTTATCACCATAAACTTGTGTCCTGGTACTGAAAAGTGAGCTGATGCTGAACAAATCCCCACCACTGTTGAGATTCAGTTGATGCAGTAATGTCACACATTGTCTCTAATTTGCCAGAAGGATGTCAGCATCATTAAGGGCGACATCTTCACTTATGTATTTAAATGCAGCGTGTTCACAATAACAGCAGAGGGAATAGATCTGTCTGTTTGCGTATTCATAAAGACAATCATCCTGCAGGATGTCGACTCGGCACATTTCTCTACCCCCCCCCCCCACACACACACACACACACACACAAACAACTTGTGACAAATACACCGATTTCAAGTTTTTTCTACCGACAGTGGCAGACAGAAGTTAATGCGATGTCTTGGAGTCACATATATCAACAAACGCTTCAGGTACGAACGCTGAAAGCGAGGCACTCACTTTGCCATCTCTTTCAGATTATTTTGGGATGTCAACACGGCCAATATGGTGCAGTCATGTGAGCCTGCGGATGCCGAAAATGGTTCCGCTCAGTCGCAGCGTTACTTGAGCAGAAACAGACTTTACAGGATACATTCAATGAGAATATATGGTTTAGTTTGTGGATGCCAGTGAGACGGCAGAGAGACTGCAAATGATGTACCACAATGTGCAGCAAGTTTTTTTTTTGTTTTTATAAATAAAAAATACATAAAACTTTAACACCTAAGCCTCAAAATATCTGTCTGGACCTTTGTTTGCTTATTTTAACCATAAACCAGGAAATGTCCTGTGAGTAAGTGGTTTGGCCAATTTTTTTAAGAATATCTTAACTTAATCTGGCAGTTATTTACAATTTAATGCCATGTTAAAAAATAGTGTTTAAAATGAAAAACACCAGTCACATCGCGTTATTACAAACGTGTCGTCTTGGGTTAATATTGTACGCATATTCACACCTGACTTTCAAACTGAGTCTCAATGAACCATCCCGTTCTAAAGTACCTAAACCCAGCCCTGCTCAGGGGATACTGGGGATAGAAAATCTAATCGCCACAAAGGCAGATAAATGCCCCGACTTTTTTTTTGAGAAATGTGCCGCTCCCAACAATACTGCTGGCAAGTCCACAGGTCTGGGTTATTGATATGCTGCGAGAGGAGCAGAGCTCCAGTGGTTTTGTAAAATGAATACTAATCAGTGCAGTGAGAGACAGCTCAGCAACCCCTAATGGTGTCAAGGTATGAGCAATATGAAGCGAGATCGCCCTCCACTTCAAACAGCCACCAAAACACCAGCTGCATTTTACATGCTTCATTTTTGCTAAATCTGATTTGTGGGACGACTCCAGAATCCTCAATGTGAGCTGGTCTTCGAATACAAGAGACAGCGATCACACAGAGGCTGCACATACTGACACTCACGTTATTAGTGCGGCAGCTCAATGGGTATGTACATAATCGTCCATATTTTGGACAAACACTGTTGCTATTGTAGTTCTTGCATCAGTTAAACGTGATCAAACTGTTTAGTTTTTTCCTTCAACAGAACACACACACACACAAAAAAAAAGCCTAAACATTAATTAGCAGTCGTCCCGCAGTGGTGGAGGAGGATTGAAATCAGAACAAAAGAGTCATTTCAAAGTGAAAGAGAGAAGAATGAAGCCCGCACACTGGGAGGGGTTTGCCCACAGGACTCATCACCACGCGAGGACAAAACCGATTTGGACCGGCGCCATCTCGACTTGTGTTGTGAAGCAAGAGTTTGAACAACATGCCTCCACTAGAACGACCACACATCTCTGTACAATCTGTTCACTTTTGTTTCCCTGCTTGGAACATGATCATGAACAAGCCTGGACTTTTTTTTTTCTCCAATGCACACAGTGGCATACAAGGTTGAAATGAAACCACATTTAGCCTCTGATTGTTATTACTCATACTTTCCAGAAATCAACTGATGGGCCTTGCGTGGCTGTCACAGTGGGTTTCATACCTCATTCTTTTGGCATTTCTTCAAACATTGACAAACCTTGGCAAAACAACACTGTCCGCTCCACTATTGCAGGAGGCAGACAATCAAATGTTTCCCCCTCCACTGTTGTTCCCATTTGACAGTACAAGACGAGCCAAGATGGTTTAATGATGAATTTACACCTAAATGATATACAGTTTAGTTTCGGAAGTTTGACAGTTCTCTGTGTCGTGTTACCTGCCACTGATTAATTATACTAGATTCCGTTAGAGTAAAAGGGACTGGACGTCGAGTTCCCTCTCATTCGGCAACGTGTCTAACACCGAAATGTTGAGAGGAACCAGGTTCTCTGAGCTGATGACTGACAAACTCACACAGAGTTGAAAAAGGGAAAAACAGCTGCACGCGTAAACAATCACCAGTGCACTGCAACTACAAAACATGTACGGAAGCTGTGCCGATCGGGAAAGTGTTGAAGTGACGGCAGCTGTGTCTTCGGGTGAGGAAGTTCAGTCTCGCCTCAGCATCAACACAGACAGCGTCCTTCAACAACTTTGTGTTGTGCTGTGGTGAAAACTTTCTACAATGTGAAATGATGTTTGTGGCAAGACGACAATGCAAAGGACAATATTTTGCTTTCATTGTCACGGAATGCGTGTTTGTAATAAATGTTCTTGTGCAGTCGTACCACATCTTTTTTTAATCATCATTGTGAGACATTCTAACGCCATGAAATTCAAATCAATTTTAAAAAATGCATCACATTACTAATGATTATTAATACTAATACTAAAGTTACACACAATTATAGTACTACTACTACTAATGCAATCAAGTACATCCGACCCCCCACATATTCTCTCTGTCACCTCCTTGATTCTTTTTAGCTTTCTCGTTGTTTTTAAGTTTTTAGCTTTGAATGTTGTAACTTTATTGCTTGTGTTTTATTTATTTATTTTTATTGTACTTTGCTACTCTTTTAACCGTGTACTGTAAGGTGACCTTGAGTATAATGGAAGGCACCCAAAGGACATCATTATCATCATTATTATTATTATTATGTTACACAAACATATTACATCCATCCATCTTCTACCGCTTTATCCTCCACATGAGGCTCACGGGGGTGCTGTGCCAATCAATTAAATAAATATCTAATCCACATAATCTAATCTGATCCACATCACAAAAAAAGTTGAAATTAAACTTGCAAATGTAGGACTTAATAGTGACCACAAAAACAACAACCAAACAAACAAAAATGGCAGCTTTAGACAAAGAAAACACAAAAACAATAGTCGGAAATGCTGATTCAGCAATCCCAACTACTAAATGACTAAGCAACTAAAGTATATTTTAAGCCTCCACTTGTTCAAATCAAACATCACATTGAAATGTTAAACTGAAGCAGAAACTACTAATGATGGCATTGCACAGAATTCACTGTAACTCCCACTCGGCTGAAACCAAGCGTCTACAAATCCGTTTAGAAATGATCCGAACTCGTTGGAGGTTCGACTAGATCGTGTCACTCCCCTGGAACCTGGATCAATCTGATCGTCGGTGAACATGGGAGACGGACTCATCACATCTAATAACATGCTTAGTGGCTTCAACAACCTCCGTTTGACAGCCAAGTCAAAGACAATTAGTATCAGAGGAGACGCAACCCATTTCAACAAATATGGAGGCAACTCGTTCCAGTGATTAACAGCAGAGTGAAGGAAAAAAGAGAGATGAGAGTCTGGAGGAATGGGTGGAGCTGGGTACAGGTTAAAGGTCGCGAGGAGCACGGACGATCAGCCGATGCTGATTAGGAATAATTTAGGTGAGGTCTGTATGTCCTGGCAAAAGCCAGAACAATTAATCAGGAAAGAAATCAATAGTTAATCATCACGAGCAAAAAAAAAAAACAATGTTTCCAGCTTTTGAATGAGATGCTTTTCACTGACCTTTGGGTTTTGGGGGGCACGCAAAACAGTTTGTTTTGGGCAATTTTTCACATGTTTTTTTGACATTTTAGACAAAGCTGTTGATCAGTATTATAAATGAAAGAATATTGGATGATGAGAACAAAATGTTCTGCAGCAAGTTTTCTGATAGAAAGAACCAAATGTAGTTAGACTAACGATTTTGCTGCAAGTGCAATGCACTCAATGTTGAATTTGCATGTTTTTTTTGCAATTAATCCATTAAATGCCATTAATCCCTCCCAAATGTTCCAATCTGGACCTTTAAATCTGACGAATGGTGTCATTTTGGCACATTCTGTTTAGTTTTGACTGGTACTCATTCGTAAAATAACAGTTTTAACCTCTCCTTAATCATATACATGACCAGTAAATGGGTGATTATTTCTATTATCAACTCCTGAGGGTTTTTTTTTTACTCACTGTTGCCTCCTGACCGGTTGAGTCGGTGCACAGCGGCGTTCTCAGTTTCCAAGTATGGAAACTGTAGCGTGGTGTCCAGACTCCTGAATCCTTCTCTCAGGGAGTGGTGTTTGTAGTATTCAATCAGCTCCTGGATGGAAACACACATACATAGTTATTTAAGGTTATGTTTGAAAAGATAGAAGACATGTTGTTTGTAAACAGATGTTTCATTAACACACTGTGAAATAAAAGAGGCACCAGCTTCAAACGTGGAGTCTATAAACACTGCAGCACCTGTTGCTGTGTTTAATACTTTGTAAAAAACAATCATGTGGTGCATTAAAGATGTTTTAAAGGCTGACTATAGGTTTTTAGTTCATGTACGAGTGAGCGTGTGATCAGGTTTTCTGATTTTTTAAACGGAAACTACCCGGCAATAAAAAATACAGTCATGATTCCACATTTGATATTCAAATACACTCCTACACGTCTGAGCTATACAGAAAATACAGTTCTGACATAAATAAGAGTGGTAAACCTCTCCAATACGTGCTGGACTTAACTGTAATGTTCAAGCCCTCGGGCCAGTATAAACACATCTCTAATCACAGCTATTTTTGTGCACACAGCTGAAATAAAATTCAGGTTTTGACACTTCATTAAGCAAACATGATGATTTATTTATGAACTGCAGGGGTGGAATATAAAATATATATATAAAAAAACTCACAATTATGCTCCTGAACTTCTTGTTCTCTGCGATGTAGAAGCAGCCGTCCTTGGTTAGGATCTTTATGTGCTTCACGTCGTTGTTGTACCTGTGGACCAGTGAATAAGTTATGAGTGTAATTTCCCTCCCTGATCACCGGCATCGATCGGTAGCAGGCCCTCACTGGCTCCTGGCTCCTGGCTCCCACGGAGAGCTCGGCGGTTGGTGTAATGCATAGAGTCCCAAAGGTTTGTGACACATGAATGATGTGTTGTCAGCAGAAAAATGTCTGTGTGTGTGTTTGTTTGGCTTGTTTTGCTGTGGTCAGGGTGTGGACATCTATAGAAACATACTGTTTTACATTCAGTGATTGTGTAACTGTGTCCTGACTGCACCAGCCAGCTGTTATCTGTGTCGTTATTATTGTACTAGAGTTAAGATTAATAATGCAGCTATAAGTTATCGTGATCATGTCAACGTGCACACTATATACTTATAATTGCCATGTCTCATAAATCGTTGCAACAGATTACTATTGCATTTCCAGTTATACTGCCCTTATTGTGTTTTATTTTATTACTTTAAGTATTTATCTCTTTCTTTGACTTTTAACTCTGCATTTGTGTGGACAGCAAGAAGGTCAAACTGGGATTCCAACCAGCAAGCTTCTTGCTGTGATAAAAAGCCACGACTTTTGCTCTGTGTCCTGCAACTATTTCTTAAAAACACTGAGTTTTTTCTTTTTTTATCTACTAAAGAGCAACAGTTTAAGGGTGTATGAGACAGTTCTTTGTCTCAGTAATGATGTGACCATCTTGTTCAAAGCGTTTGTTAGACTCTGTGTGGTCAGAGCTGCCCAGGAAGTTGCCTCCAATTGATACAGAACTGTGGTCTCTTGGCTATTTGAACACAATTCTCCACCTGCTCCACTGAGAGAAATAAGGACTTTTTCCTTTTCATGAGTAATACTTTTGTGAACGTTGTTCCCAAAACTACAAAGGCTCTCACGCGTATGGGATTTTTTTTTTTCTGTTTCCTATGGTCACACACACATACACTACTTTCAGCTTTGATACTGTTTTCCTGTTCCTCCCCGCATTTACAATGACACCAATTATATTGACTAAAGAGCCGAGTTACATTGGTAAGGTGAAGTACACTTTGTTAGCACCTCATTACCAAGATCAAGATGGCTGCTCTGAGGTCAGACCCATGAAAGCATTTGGTTCTGTCAGTTTCACACGAACACACACACACGTCACTGTGGTTGACCACAGACTCAGCCTCAGAGGAAAAGCACATCATTCTGCAAATGAACTGTAACTGGCTTAGTCAAGTACTGCTGTATGTCTGGGAGTTACATCTGGTCAATACTGTGGTTAAGCTGAAGGCTCGCGATGATTACATCAGACGGGAGTAAAACAAGGAAGAACAATAAATATGGTCACAGTTGATCCCTTTCCACATGTATTTACATCAAATGAAAATCACTCGGATACAAAATCAAGTTGTTCAGGCAAATGATAATCTGTTTTTTCTTTCTTTAGGGGAAATCAATTCATTATATACTCAAAACATCAAGTTAATTCCCAGTTTCATGTCATTTATATTATAATATATATATAATATAGGATGTGCTACTGACTTACTTTATGCTGACGGCGTACTCTGTGTACTCTCTGCTGCGATGGCGGACCAAGTAAGTGCTGTTGACTCTGTTGATGAGCTCTGCCTCTGCCTGGAGCCTCTCCATGGGCCCCGCAAACCTACCACCCAGCAGACAACAGGAGCATTAAGGAGGAAGAGGAGGAAACAATATCTGCCTCATACAGATTTTATATTTTATATCAAATTTTTAGCAGTCATATAAAGTAGCAATAATTGTGAAAAGTCACAAAATTCACCGTTTTTTTCTTTAATTTTTGTTCATAAAAATGAGCCAAGCAAACTTTGAACTGTTACATAATTTCCAAATGTCATTTTGAGTACTTTTTTTTTATCAGATTGTCTACAGGTTGTGCTGAAAATAAGGATATAAGACACCACATTGCACATATCCTCTGTATATACTGTATGATTAAACATAGTAATGGAAAAAAGCAGCCTCTGTGTTCTAAGGGTTAATTCATATTTAATATACACAGGTCCATCACTGTCTGTGTATATGACAACCATGAGGAAAAAGGTCGGAAAACAGACAATGTGCCTAATGGTGCCAAAAGGTTTAAGGGTAAGGAAGCAGCTCAGGAGAACATACCAGGGTTGAGATGAGTAATCAACAGGCTTCGGAACCTGTAGAAGAAAATAAAAGTGAATTAAGCAAAAAAAACAAAAACATGTGATGATGCTTTTGTTGTTTTCAGGACGTGTCTAGTCAGTATGGCTTCACATCACTGCAGTAACATCGTGTGCTTGGCAGCGGTTCTGAACAACACTGTCTGGCTCTCAAACAGAACAGGTGCCTTTCCTCTGTACGACCTCAATAAAAAAAAGCTAAATGCTGTTCTTATCTTTACGACGCTGTAGACAAGGTGATTACAGCCATTGCTTTTTATTGGTGGCCTCATATTTATGAAGCAGCTGGACAGAGTCTGCATTTTATTTCGCTAAATGGAACACGATAAGGCAGTGGTGAGAGGAAGCCTTATATATATATATATATATATATATATATATATATATATATAAATATGTATGTATATATATATATATATATATAAATATGTATATATATATATATATATATATATATATATATATATATATATATATATAAAAACCATCTTTCCAATTCAACTCACATAAAGTACTGCTTGTTCCCACATGCTTCAGTTCTTTGCTTCTCATTGATAAAGTGAATTAGAAAATCAGCCACCTTTATCTCATAAAAGCAGCCAAGTTCCTTGTGTTCAGAACATTAAAAACCCGTAGGCTGTTTTTCTTCTCATTCCAAGCAACCATTACTACATCGGTACTAAATACGTGTGGATCAGCACTAGCTGTATCTGCGGGCCAAGAGGGAAGAAGTACAAGGAAGTGCTGCTTACACATGGGCAAGGCTTCACAGCATCGCTTGGGAAGAAGCCAACCTCTTTCGTCGACAGGATTTTGCCCTGTAACCAGAAAGATAATTGTGTTATGTCTATTTGGCTGACAAACGCATCGTCCTTGGTTCACTGTTGTAGACATAAATACTGGCAGGAAAAGAGAAAAGGCATAAGTTCCTTATTACTCCTGTGATAAAGCACCTGGAATTATCAACACTGGGGAAACGCGGTCCAAAATAAACAGGTGGAGCCTTAGAAAGAGAAGTTACCTCCTCCTGAGACAACATGTTTAATTTATATGGGATAATAATTCAGTCATGGACAACAACAGCAGGTGTCTCCTATACTCAGAGAAGACGCGGTTATTAAAAAAAAAAGAAGAAAAAAAAGCTTGTGTGGTCCATGAAAATTTCATACTTTTGATATGTAATAAATATCTTGAGGGTGTTCGTAAAAATAACATTGCATTAAAATTTAAATTTGTAAGCTTCATTGGAAGTGTTGCCAGTCCCAGAAAACGCTATTAAATGTCCTCTCTCTCAGTGTGCAATTTTTTGTTAGGACACAAATATAAAACCCACCTATGTGCAATATACTTATACATATTTATACTGTAAATATCAAGTCCATACTGTGTGGATTCTACATTCTATTTTAACTATTTTTTCTATAGTCTAAGTGTTAATATCTTTTTATTCTATCTTTTTGGGGTAATGCATGTTTATTATTTATTATCTTTGCTGCTGTAACAATGTAAATTTCCCCACTGCGGGACAAATTTATCTTATCTTATCTAAAATAAAATAACACATTACACGTCAATGACAGGCCTCAAATTCTTAACACATTAATACATTCATCATCATCATCATCATAAGAAGAAGAAGCATTGTGTACATTTACCCACATTTAACTACTCAGATTCAATAAATAAATAATTAAACGATGACTCATGACCTCGGGCTAGTGTGGTGTGCCCACACTGAGGAAGTATGAATACATTAAAAAATAAAAGAAAACAAATTCACATAAATAAAACTGCCCTGAGATTAAAAAGGCAGCTTTTAACATATTATATTTTCCTTCAGCTCAGACGAACTCATGGCTCATGACACAGATACTATTATTTGTTTTATTAAACACACACTACAGTATTTAACTGCTGCTGCTTGGCGTCTTTCAGTCAAAAGAATAAAAATGATAATCATCCATCCCTTTAAGTTGTTTTAAGAACCTTTTATTAGAATAAAAAGGAAAGGAGTTGAGGGGTTGTGCTTTCACACACTGTCACGTGTCCGTTTGAGTTCCCCTTTTTGCTGGATTCGCGGTCACCACTCTCACGTTCCCCTCGCCGCTCCGGGTCTTGTTATCAGTGAAAAGTTGTGCTTTCTGCCGCATCCTTTGCTAAGAGTGTGATAATGATTATGGATGCTAACGGTGACAGAGTGAACAGATGGCTGCTGTTGAATGAAATGAAATTACAGTGATCGATTCTATTTGTCACGCAAGCCCAGAACAGAAATGATTACGCTCTGCTGGCGACAAAAGAGATGGATATTGAATGTTTGCTGACTGCGGGGCTGTGGCTGCCTCCAGTGAAGCTTTTACACAGGGTTAATTGAATTTCTTTTTCACACTTTTATCTGTTTTTTTATTAAGTATTGTGAGATGTGTTGGTTTACACATTTACTGTATGGATACAATGCAGCACAAGATCATTTTTCTAAGCTATTAGACTTTTATTCTAATTATGAGTGACCTACGCATAAGGCATCATACCTCTTTTAAAGTGTATCCCGTCCCACGTCAGTTAATGCTCGCTAAATCAAACAACACACCTCCTGTATGACTTCTAAGATATCTTAGAGGGATAAGGAAGGTCTGACCCCGACCAGGCAATCTCAGAGCCCACTGGCTATCATCTGATGACAACACGCCTCGAGGGGCAACAGCCAATAATGTTCTTCAAATGTTAAAGGTCAAACTAAAAATGGAAAACAAGACGGCTTCAGGCCCCGAATTCCTGTCCCTCGCCTACAGATTCTGCATATACAGTGAAGGGAGTGAGGGTTTTAAATATAGTAAATCTATTTGTTGGTCTTGTGTAACGTGTGATGAAGAGATAATGTGACATCTGACCTGCCACCAGGGGCTGTGAAGGTCGGCGCAGATCAGTTCAATGATGTCACCCGTCTGGATGCTGAGCGCCGGGCCAGAAGTGGGGCTCGGCACACCAAAGTAGTTCCTGATCACCAGCATCTTGGGTAGACCTGAAAGAGGGACTGGGTTCATTCCTGCTGAAGTCACAACAACACAACTAAGGTGGCCTTTTATGATTAAAAATCAGTCTGAGCTCATTGTGCGTATCAAGATTCAGTATTTACTGTAAAACATCACATAAACGAAACCACAGAACTGTACTTTTCTTAATCCCGTGTTATTATTAGATTATAGCCTATAATTAAGGATGTTCTTCGAGGAACAATTGGTGGAGACAGTTTAATTTGTGTTTTTATAATAACTACCTCCAACGAGAAGGTCATGACTTTGGCTGCTTTTGTCTGTCTGACTGTGAGCAGACACATCTGAGAATGTAGGTTATGGCCCAAGGAATTATTAAACAGATTTTTAGTGTTGATCCAGATATGAAAAACTGAGTGTTCTCTCTGAGTGCTTTCTCTCAACAGTACATTTGAGGTTGGGTTTTTTTTGTTTTTTTTTTACTCTTACAGTGAATTTTAGTCAAAGTAAAAGCTTTATAATACAGATCTTAATCAGAACGACAGCTGATGTCTCGTCTTTGTTGCAGAAGCACAAGAGGAACACTCTAGTCTTGCAAATCTCTATCTGTGAGACCTATATAGAGGGATATAAAAGTGCACGTCTGTCATTCTGAAGGGTGTGTCTTAGCTTTACTAAAGCATTCAGGATTACACTATAAGTGGTAATGAGAGGGCGTTTACATGTATAATCGCACGTTAATGTGTATGCACACACACACACAAACACCCTTGTCACCTATGGGCTGCCCTTGGTAATCATTTGGACCCATTCTTCATTATCATGTTACAGATAGCACTGTGGTGCAGTGCTGGTTATCAGGCTCTCAGATAGAAGATAAGTAGTGGTGACGTTGTTCACTGCTGCACAACGTGCACAATCAGCTCTATTTTCTGAGATTTGATGAAAACATTATGCCGCAAAGAAAAACAGAAACTAAATAATATTGCTGTTTCAGTATAGGCTACAATATTTTGTCAAGGTCCTATATCTATATAGATATATCCTACAATATGTGCTATATATGCTCCGCCTTTCTCCAAGCTACATTTGGAATGCATACACATACTAATGGAAATCTACTGCTCCACGGGTGAAATATTGCATTGTCGTAAGAGTTTGCACAGGCACTAAAGGAAGTGCATTTAAATCAAGCTGAACCAGTTTGCTGGAATGACCTCCACCTGCACTATTTGATTTTCAACCCCCCCCATTATTTGCAGAGAAATTGCAGAAATTGAATTATAATATATCTGTTATCGAGCGCCCGCCCATGCCGAGCATATGTTGCTTTGTGTTGCAGGGATACAATGCAAGAAAAAGAAAGAAATCCGAGCGAGAGCAAGAAGAAAAGGCTGGAGCTAAAGGCAAATAATAGACAAGTCAACAACACTGTAGTGAAAGCAAACACATCTACAGCTGCCTGGCTTCTCTTTCAGGGTCTGTTCCAGCACAGCAGCAGCGAGACAGTCTGACATGTGCTAGCTTGCCTGAATAGGACTTCTAAAAGACACAAGGGCCGTGGAGAATCGAAGCCTGGGAGCAAGGATTGCATTCACAAGGACAAGCTATGTGTTAATGCACCTTTGAAAACAGACAAAGAGCGCGGCGTCAAAATATTATGAAACACCCTGAGCTGGGGCAATCAAACGCCTATTGATTTTAATGCATCTTCAGTCAAAAATGATTTTCTGCGGCATAATGGATGGAGGGGTGGAAAAAATGAGTTCTGAAACCAGGTTTATGAGAGATTAAAGGCCCTTGAACACACACATACACTGGTTTCTGTGACTTCAGAGAACACTGCATTCACTTTTTTTCTGGAGACTTACACTAATCTTAACCATAATTACTACAGACCTAATCCTAATCCTGACCCCAACCTTAGCCTACCCCTAGCCTGACCTCAGCCTAACTGAATGCAGTAATTTACATGATGGGGACTTGATTTTTGTCCCCATAATGTGACTGTGTAAACAGATTTAGGTGCTTACAACATAAGGAATACCAGGTACACACACAAACACACAAACACACGCAACAAGATGAAGCAAATAGCAACAAAGGCAAAGAAGCAGAAATGTACTGTATTTATTGTACACTTCCACTAATTTGAGATTTAATGTAACTCCCACTGTTTACATGAGAATTTGTCACAACAGTCTGTCTCTCAGTCTTAGCTGCAATGCTAAAAAGCAGGTAATAATATAATTTCCCTGTCTTAGTGAGCACAGTTACTATACCCATGCAGATACCAGGAAGGACAAACCTGACAGTGGCAGCTGGAAACTGCCAATCCTGCACATCTTTTTTAAATGGGGTAAAATTAAATAACAGACAACGCTGCAAGTAAAGTACCACAACAACAGGTGGAGAACAGAGAAGAAATTCCAGTCAAAAGTTAATAATAGTTTTCCTGTTCCTGATGTTTCCTGATGATTTTGTGTTTTTGGAGTCATTCAAACTCAATGAGATGCATCTTTGACTTGATTTTGTGAAAAAAATAAAGCTGACCTGCAACTAGACATGATAGTGTTTGTTAATCTGTTTTATATCAGCACCACATCACTGTCAGTTATGAAAAGAAGAGAAGCTGCATGTGTGCAAGAAACAAGAATATCTGGTATGGTGTTCTGCTCAGGATTTCTCACCTGCATCTCGATCTTTGCCCTGAAAAAATAAACAAACAAGAGAAAGTGACACTCTGACACAGACGTGGGCATGCACAGCCAAATACACTGTATGTGCACAAACATGACTCAAACATACTAATACACAAAGCCAGTGCAAGCTCAGAATCCATACTGTGTAAACCTTGTTTTGCAGGCCGCTGTAAACACCACTTGCATGCAGCAAGCTTGGCGTGAGTGACACCACGCAACACAGTCAAAACACCCGTCGCATGCACTGATGCGGAGAGCAGATAATGACAATTTTTTTTAGTACATAATGCAAAAAACAATTTGCAGCTTCTGACAGGTTCTTTAAAAAAACGTGCAGAGGATGCTCCAGTTATCAGAATTTCTACTGCGCCTTTCAAAAAATAACAACAACTCAACACAATGTATATGTGAGGCGCTTGCATCAGAACAGCTGATCAACAAGTTTCTACTACTTAAAAAAAAACTATGTTACAGTTTTGTGCAGAAAAAGTGCTGAGCAGAGACAATTTTCACAGTACCTGTCAGCAGAAATGAACAAAGGGTAACAGTGATACACTCTATTTGAACCCAGTTTTGTTGATAAGACTAGATATGTGCTTTAAAAAACGTGCTATACTGCAATTTCAGCCACAGTTATGGGCATAACACTTAGTCTGCAAGCATAAGCTCTGCCTAATTTGGGGGACTTGTGCAGCAGCAAATCCAATCAATTTCAGAAGCAATCGAATCAACTCATGCTGGGTTTTTTTTTTTTTTTTTTGCAAAACCAGGTGGGCCGCAGCAGGTAATAACAATTGGAGTCTCCTTTGTAAGTGGCTGCAGGAGAGAACAGTCTTCAAAGTGCAGCAAAGCTTTGGAGAAGGAGTGAACAGAAGACAGACAGTGTACACATCAACACATCAACACACACACACACACACACACAGAGCAGCTCACCTGAGTTCTGATGGAGACAGGATCTGAAAGAAGTTTGAGAACAGGCATAGTGAATTGCGGGTTAGCAGGTGCAAGCAAACACTTGCACAAACCCGTCGGTACAAAGCAGCACTCCCTCATTAGTGCTGAAGTCGGACGCTCGCGTTTGACCGTGGCTCGCTTTGTTTTGCTGTGCTGCCACTACCTGTCAGCAGGCGTAGAGGAGGTAACGAGGCAGAGAGGTGGAGAGGGAGGTGTAAGGGGGGGGCAGACCTGAGGTTTTTGCTCCAACAATTTCTTTCATTGGCTCCCTGAGGGATGGGTTACACCCCCCTACGCACATACAATCACACACACACACACACACACACACACACACACACACACACACACACAGCTGTACCTGTGCAAACAGCATAATTACATAAACACACACATACTTGCACACACGCAAGCTGGCAGAGAGTCACTGTACATACAGTGCTTGTGTGTGCGCGCACACATGAACACACGCCTCAGCAGGCATGCTGTTCTTCCAGTGAACTTTGACCCGTTACACAAACACACAGCGAGACAGCTGATAACAGAGACAAATACGGACAAACAATGGCTTATCTCTGACACACACTCACGCACACACACAGGCCTGTGCAGCGATGCACAGAGTTGCCTTGCTGCGCTCGTCCACTTGCAAGTTTACGAGTTAAAGCTGCAGCACGTAACTTTTAAACATTAACAAGTTGGAGCTGGGGTGCGTAACTTGTAAACGTGAACACAAGTTCGGTACAAACGACTGTCACATGAGTTTGCACGATGCTTTTTCAGCATCAACACGACTCTGTGTTTGTCGGTATGGCAGTGTTTTGTTTCCCACAATGCGCACAGTGCACCAGTGAAGCAAGACAGTTTCTACACCAAGAGGCACCTACGTAAACCAGGTGGATTGCACTGCTCAAAATAGATTCAGTACAACTTCACAATCACAATTTTGGCTTTGATATTGAAAACATGTGCTCTGCCAACAGAATGTAAAACAAATCATGTGCCAGCATCAGCAAAACAAATGACTGGTGCTGCTGTTCACTGCCCCGTACAGCTCCAAATTTTGTAAATGAAGTCTGAATGGGTACTGCGATGTGAAAACACAGATATACAACTTATCAAAGCACCATATAAAGACAAATCTAATGTATCTGTGTGTTTGTATCAATGTTTTAGAGCGAGTAAAAGCTGGGAGGAGATCAAAGCCGCAGTGTTTTGGTAATAGGTGATGCACGGTGAAGTTTCAGATGTTACTTTTGAAAACAGTTCTACACATGAGTGTGTTACTGAATTGTTTGGCCCCCACCCCTGCAGAGGATGAATACTGTGCGGAGTAATGAGAGGGGGAATTCAAACCGACATCCCAGGTCCTCACAAAGCCGTGCTCTCCTGCTGCTGGTGTCACCAAAATCTACTCAGGTACACACTGTGCACAGGTGGGCCTGGCAGTGGCGTTATTGCCTCTGTGACCTGACAGCACCATGACAGATGCCAGGTCCAACAGGAACTGGCAGGTTGCCATGGGGAATATAAACACACACACACACACACACACAACAGTGCCACACAGTTTTATAGGTACAGTGTGTGCAAGGCTGTGACAATAAAATCTGCACTGTGCTACGAAAACACAAGCATGCACTTTCAAGAAGCTCCACAAGCAGAAAGTGTGAATTTAGTTTCTCAACTCCTAATGCTTGCCCTCACACACACACACACACACACATGCACGGAGGACATGCTAAGCTGGTTTCATTCCACAAGTCAGAAGTTTTCCCTCCATTTCTCTCAGAGCTGTCAGGGCTCCTGCATCAGGTGCTGAATGACAGTTGCACAATAGGGGCATGATAAAAAAAAAAAAAAAAAAGTGGAGTTTCTTAAAACTCCTCAGAAAAGCTACTATTAAACTTTGGGGATCCGTGCAATGGTGCAGAGTGACTTTGCCTTTTAGGTGATCTGAAGTGCGGAAATCATCCAGGGAAGCACGGGAGCTTTTTGAATGAAAATCTGTAGTGCTGATCGAATACTCGCGTGTGTGACCTTGGTCTGAAAGAATAAGAGCACGTCTACCCGTCTTATCTATGTAGAACAAACTCACTGATTCCCTCATGTTCTCCTTCCCCTTTTCTCGCACTTCCTTTTCAAAATGTCACTAATATCAATCACACTGCAGAAAATCTCCCTCACAGCCCTAATTAGTCACATGAGACACTCGTACATCAGGTTTTATGTGCAATTATGTGTCATCTGTCATTATGTTCATGCTGCTATAAAAGTTGCTGTTCACACAATTAGATTTAATGTCTCCGTGACAAAATCTCGCATGCAGGTTGTTAGTTGCAGACTGGATGTGACTGATATAAGGCTGGGCAATAAAGTCAAAGACTGTCATAACTTTGGAGACTAAACTGGGTTTATATATATATATATGTGTGCATGTGTCGCCATGGGTGTGTTACCTGTTTTTCCACAGCAGCCAAAGCGGCCCAGGCATTCTTTATGGGCACCTAGACCACACTTGGAGCACATGTAGCCTTGGTTGAAGACGCCTCTGCAGAGAGAACGGGAGCAAAACGCATCAAAATCATCTTAGAGAAACACTGCACGTTGATGGGTGGTTTAAAAGTTTAGTATCAGGCATGAACAGCTACTGGAAACAGATAGAACCACAGACTTGTTGTGTTTATGGACACATGGGAATGACTTGTCGTCATTATGTCACTGGCATCTGTGGGTTGGGGTGAAATGTTCTTACAGTGACTGAATAGTTCACTCGAGGTGGTAATATACTTCTTTTTTGTGTCCAATACCAGTATTACAACCTTAAATGTCCATTAATACTGATGTCAGTCTGATACAATCTCTACAGTCTGATTTCCTCTTTTGAACAATGTTAATAAGACTTTATTGTTGATTTATTGTAGACCATCACATGGTCCTTGACATATGATGGTGGTGGTGGACATGTCTTTAAAGCACTTTGTCTGACTTTAGTGAAGCATTTACATCTTTATAAGGGTTCACAACTCCTACAAGATTTCATTATTTTCTTTTTCATACTTCTGATTCAATGATTTTGGCCAATACTGCATTACTACATGCGCTGCAGTAACTTTGGTGATCCTTCAACATTTAATCTGCAGTTGTAGATCCTCCAAGACTGAGTTTAAATCCAGGATGTTTCTATGTAGCAGCAGAATTCACCACTTTCTTTTTTTTACCAGAGATAAAATGTTACTTCTAACTTCTAGCTACTTAAGAACAAATTTCAGCTAATATCGTTCAGAAAAAAAGCCAAATTCTTGGTGCGCACACAGCAGTGTTTAGCTCTGTTTTCTGTCTCATTTACATCACCATCTCACGGGCCCTTATTAAAATGAAATGAAGGAGAAGCTACTTTGTTCGGCTCCCCAGCTAATTGTCCGTTTAACTTCAGAGAAAACCGTGCAGCTTTAGTCACGTTGTTGCCCGGTTCAGACGTTTAGTATGTTTTTGCATAAGTCAAAAACTCATACCACGCAGATTTAAATCTTATAACAGGTTGTACATTTGCTTGAGGGGAAACTGGTAAATGTTCCTGAGATATAAAAGATGTAAAGAACACACAAGAGTCTACACACAAGAGTCTTCATAACAGCACTAAATAAATCATACACAGTGGGAAGAATGAGAATTTCACAGATTAATATTAAGAGTAAATCTCCAGACTTGCGACTCATGGAGTTGTTGCTCTTTGCTAGTAAGATGACGTGTTTCAGTTTGATTGTCGTTCAAGTACTTTGTTTTCAGTACAAGTACAAGTATGGCTCTTCCTCAAGTACAAGTACAACAAAGGGGTTTAACAAAATAATCAGGATAACAGCAACATCCTCAGTTAGATAATGAAAAGCAGGATTTCTTTGAAATCACCACTGCTCTATTCATATTTTTCTCAAACTATATCCTGAGACCGCGGTGGTAAACGCCCGCGTCTGTATATTCACAGAGCAACACCTTGAGGAAGAGCCGAAGTGTGACTGACGGACATCTGGGGGTGAAACCACTCGCTCGCTCCTGCTGTGAGACGAACCACAAGGGCAGTCCTCTCTGTGCCTGCATCATTCAGGAAGTTCAAAAGGAACGTTATGTAACTAAGGCACATGTGCAAAGGAAGAAGGGGGTGAAGCCGAAGTGACAATTAGATTATTTGGCTCCAGTGGAGAAGAAGATGGTCTTTCAAAAGGAGTCCTGGCAGTAGTTGGAAGGGAAAAGTTGTCTTTGTGTGTGTGTACAGTATAACTGGCCTCTTACCTTAGCAGCATGTGACAGGAGTTGCAGGAGGTGATTTTGTCAAAGGTGTGCATATGAAACTCATGCAAGTTGTTGTTGCCATTCTCAGGTCGTATGTTGGATCTGCACAAGACACAGCATATGCGTACATTTATTTCCGTCTCTGAAATGTTACAGGTCAGTAGAGAAGATCCAAACAAACACACCAAAATCTACTGTATCTCTGTAATATCGCTGCTCAACAATAACGGCAGAAATACAAGCTCTTTGTTTTGCATATTTAGTTGTATTAGAAACAAATGTAGGTATATTAGGAACAAAGGGATCCTAAGTATCAACAATGAGGGAATGAGGGACCTTGGTAATCCATCACAGAAAACCACTGTCGGCACATGCTGTGGCAATGCAGTACAGTACAGTATTTCCAGAGAATTATATTTTTGTGTTGAATTAAAGCTGCTCTGATATATGTAGCGCGGGGTGCAGTCGTTAGATTAAATACAGGTTTCACTGTGTGGCGTTTGCATGTTCTCTCTGTATGTGGGTGGGTGATGTTCTCCACTTATTCTGGTTTCCTCCCAAGGTCCAAAGACACTCAGATTTTAGGAGACTGACGTGTGAAGATGTGTCATTTGTTATACGTGCACACACGCACGTATGATAGGCTGACAGCTGGGATGGCTCCAGCTTCCAAACACCTATCAATCTAAAATAGTACCAAATTATTACAAAAAAATAGCTGATAATGTTTACTATAGGCAAAAAACACTGAACACAAGACTGTATTACAGTGCAACTAAACAATACTACAGCATCACAGTAACTCACACTTCTTTGAAGTGCGAGGGAGAGAATTTCAAGTAGACGGGCAGAGTCTGCTGGAAGTGAACACCAGAGGTCTTCACGGTCCCTTGGGACATGGATACGTGTGTGTGTGTGTGTGTGTGTGTGTGAGAAAGTAAGGTGAAAATAATCTTCCCATTTGCCTGCAGCACAGCGACTCATTTATTCTGAATTTGTTCCTTTGTTTCATACTACCTCAATAGTGTGAGAGGTGAGGACAGTGTTACATAAGGTTTTTTTTTTGCGTAATATGCACAGGTGCTGCTGTAAAATTCACATCATTACACTACAGCATCTTCTCTGGGAAATGAAGACAAACGTGGCTGAGGTGGACAGAATGAAAGGCCTCAAGTGTCCTCTCCTCCACACCAGGGGTCACTCAATAATACACAGTATCTGCTTTTCGTAGGAAAAAGGGTCCCAGATGATATGTTAGGGGAATGTGCTCCTCTCACGTGAACTTTTAATCCCACACAAGAAAGATCTACCACATGCTGGACCAAAGAAACAAAGACAAAGGCTGGTCTGCACACTGAAGGCTCCCTATGTGGATTTTATTTGACCACATCACACCAGTGATGTTTCAAGCTATGAGCGCTGTTCTTCTACAGGAGAAGAAGTGCAAGAAGCTCGAAACATCACTGCCGTGGGATCTTCAAATTAAATCTATGTAGTTTAGAAACTAAATCTCAAGAAGACACAGGCTTCACACCATGCAGCTACCTAAAAAAAGACACAAAATTGACAAAGAAAAAACACAAAAAGGACTAATGAGGAAAAATGCTTGACTGACAACCTTAACTACTACTATCCTAACTCTCCAGTGCTGGTGAACACCTTGATCTCTGCTCACTCACAATGTTGTCACATGACCAGTTACAAACACCGGCTTTTACCCTCAAATGAAATTAATTACCGTGAAAGACACAGGATTTGTTGCTGTGTTGTGTAGGAGACAGAAACAACTCTGTTTTCTCTCCACTGATGAGACTTTTGTTTGGTCCAAAAACACAGCTTGTATTTGGAGGATGTTAAATGCGACCTCCTTTAAAGTCTTTGTCTGACTTTGCTCTCATCTCCTTCACTGGGGTTCATTTTCCTGCTGAATATTAGTCAGGCAGCAAATGGGTGGGTGGTTTGGAAGTAAAGGTGGCACAAGAAAAACACAACCGTTCCCAGATCAGTTACCATAAGCAGCACCTTAGGAGCATGCGATCATCCGGCACAACATCTCTGTTTTCACGGTTTAATTCAGTCTGATGTTAATCAACCAAACCAGGTGTTTCCAGAGTCTCACAACACACCCAAATTGGACTTCCTGATCTTCCTCTTCACTCCCCTGTTAAAGTCTGCTGCTTTGTTTTCCACTTAATTCTATTTTTTCATTTCTGTAATTGCACCTGCTTAAAGCTGCAGTGCATAGGTTCTGTTTGGTCTTCATCAACGGTAATGATGTGACATTATTCGTACGTTGCGTCCCTCATAGGAAAGCGAGCTCTGTCAAGCAATACTATCAGACCTGAGTGAGGGAGCGTTTGTGCAACAGCAGCAAAATAGCATCATTAATAGCATCAAACTGCTGAACCATCAGGTTTTTTTTCGTGGATCTGTTCATGGGCACCTTTGTGTTTTCAGTCCAACCAGTTTGCAGACATCTCACGTTACTAACACAATGATGCTCCTGTTTCTATCTGTCTTGACATAAATCAAATGACTTCCTTTGTGCAGTGCAGCAATGCGACATGTGATCTAAAAGGTGTCGTGTGGAGCTTACTCATCATTGTGCAAACTCATTTGACAGCGGTTTGACTCTCACTGACATCTGTTTACATTCGTAAGTTTTGCTATTAGTGCTGTGGCTTCACAATGAGCCGATCCCATCACAGACTAAAGGACGCTGCGGAGTATTGAGTTGAAGGGAAATAGGTGGTCTAGTGACTGAAACAGCAACATCTATCATCAAATTTCCACATTTAGAGCCAAACTAATGCTGCGACTGCCCTTCCAGCTCAGTTTCCCACCAGTTCACCTGCAACACACCTTCACTCTGCTGTGCTTAAATCTTGCTCTTCATGTAGTAGCTCTATGCATCAATGTAGTGCAGATAATACAGAGGTTTGTTACCCTCATCTTGTTTATTGATCCTGGTTAATTGTCTGTTCAGTGCTTCTACAGATTCATCACTGGCTGCTTCCCTGATCTGCTCCACCGTGCTCATTTTTCTGCTGCACCTGTTTCTGCTGCTGCTAGCGGAGCCATCTTCTCTCCAGAGTCTGTCCTGACCCAGCTACATGAAACATCTGCCTGCCTACCTGTGTTTCACCTCGGAGACTCTCTTCCACATTTTTACCTGCTTTGAGCTCAGCACTGTGGTGCTCCCGAGGATTGTCATTAAACGGTTACCACGGTAATTACAATTGCACTTGCTGAAGGTTTGAAAATCCGGCAGGATTCCTCAGCTTCTGCCGCTTCGACCCCTCTGTTACTTACATGTATGCAACAATCTCCAAAAATACTGTAAAGTGACGTGCAACTCCAGATTATCCTTTTGTTAATGCACATAATCTGTCTTCGCCTTATCACGAGAGAACTTGACAGATTTTTCATGTGACACCTAATGAATAATTAATACAAAATCATACAGGTGTTGCAGCTCGGTGTGTGTGTTAGTAGAAAAGGTTGTAGCCGAACAGGAATAACTGGTAATCATGCACCGAAGTTTGGCAGCACTGCAGAGACACTTCATGTTTCTGGGACACATGCTGTCCAGCTCTGTCTTAGAATGTGGTGGCGCTTCCTTCACTTCATAACCATGCAGTGGTTATGTTTGATTAATATCTGTCGCTCAGGTCAGTCACCGTGCTTGCAAGTCCACTTGCCTACAGCTAACTCAGTGCACGGAGAGGGAACACGGACTGCCAGAGTCTCTCCGGTGCCAGATTCACGAGACAAATTTCTGTAAAGTAGTCCTGATTAAAGCGGTTCCACTTTTTCTCATGTTTGGAGATAAAGGAATGGAGTCATGTCTGACCCACGGCTCCCCACTGTTCGCCCAACTGGCACCAACTTTTTTTTTTTTTTTCTCAATTCAGAAAATACAATTAAATGCCCGCTCCTCCACGGATCACTTAAACTGCATCCAGGAGCGGGGGTGTCCGTGTCTGTGAAGAATCCGAGGGTTGATCGGTTAATTTTTCCCGTCTGTGAAATAAAACAGTTTCATTTGTCACTTCAGGTGAAGCAGTCGCGTCAATTTGCACATTTAATCTCTGCACCTTGCAGTTTTAAAGATATATTTGGCTTTTAATAATTGTATTCTCGTGCTTGTTTTATTTTTAAAGATTTTACTCTTTTAAATTGTCACGTATTGCTACATCCAGCCGATTTTATTACCTGATTGTTGCACTGAGTTGGTTTTCATGTTGGGTGATTGTGCATTTGCATGTATTGTATGTTTTTCTTGTGTTTTTTTTAATTGCATTGTCTTACATTTTTGACCAAACATTACGAACAACCTGAAATTTCTCAAGTAAAATAAGTGCAATTTTGACAATATTATGTAAGGTTACACATGTGCATTACAGCTTTTTACTGCAGGCCGGAGTGGACCCTCTCTGGTGGGCCGGTTCTGGCCCACAGACCCTATGTTTGACACCCCTACAGTAATACATGCTCATAAATAAGACAAAAGAAAATGTCGCCATGGCAACACTTGTTGTTTATCACTTTTCAAGGTGATCTTATGTCAAAGTTAGTGTAGTGTATCGACCGGCCAGACCTGAAGAACGAGACGGGCCGTGTGTTACGCTGTGATGGTTTTGGCAGAAAAAGAGACGCACACTGTAATCACACTGTCACACACTGACGGAGAACACACACACACACACACACACACACTTACATGGCCATGCCAAACTGCTCCAGCCACTTCTTTTTCAATTCTTTGGTCTTGAAGAAGAATTCAAAGCCGTTCTGACCCTGGTTGTGAGTGAGGTAGAATCCGTAGGACCACTGCATCGGGAGAAAAAAAAAAAAGAAAAACACACACGTATTTTGAGATAAAAAAACAAACAAACAAACAAAAAAATAATACAACAACTGAGTGCAAGGCAAAGGGAGCAGGAGGTGGCAGGAGCTGAGCGAGAGGATGCAGAGAGAGACAGATGGAGACAAAGAGATGCAGAATGAAAGAGGGATGACTCGGGGGAGTAAACACGAAGGCTGATGGGTTGGAGAGCAGCAGAGCTGACAGAACAGAGAGGAAGAGTATGAAGTATGAAGAGGAGGGAATGAGCGTGGTAGCTGTGCCATTTAACTGCTGGACATCAGACAGCATGCACAGAGCGGAGCAGTGAGCGAGCCTGTAATCAGCTTCTGTCAGCCATGTCAAAGGCTAAATATTAGTCTCTTAGCCTCTGTGTCAACACATGCCTCTGTTTTTTTTTTCCCCCCAAAACTATCACTTAAACAGATGCTTGTGAGATGCTCTTTTTACAGCTCCTAGTTGTGGGTTTGAACTTCTCGCACTCCGCTCGCGAGGCTTAATACATGCCACGCTCGCAGTGCTGTCAGGGAAGCGAAGCAGCTCTTCTTCTCTGTTGAACGAGAAGAGAAAGGGAAGGCAGAACTCCGCAGAGCCATTCCCAGCGGACACAGAGGCCTCCGCATCGCATATATATTGTCGAGCTACCAATTTGTAGAGAAGGATGAGGTGTTTGTCTGTGTTTCAGTCAGTTTACCTTTATTTCTACCAAGGTTGCCTCGGCAATACACACATCCGGACGAGAAACGTAGCGCACTCCTCTCCCGATCTTCCCGGAAAATGCGGTTTACCTGAACTCTGCGCTTGTTTTCCGTGGTCAATAAGAGTTAAAGGCATTCCTCATTAAATATTATCACGTTTAGGGTGAATGATGGCGAGCTTGTTAGATTGCAGGTATTTCTTTTCTCCTCCACATTACCATTCATTTGGAGTCATGCCTCTGGCAGATCTGAGTGCAATATTCCCTCCTTTAACTCTGTTGCTATCGACAAGTTGGTGGCAAGTCTTCGTCATCTCCCGGGGGAAATATTTGGCTCTTCAGCTGAAAAATCCTCTACATGTTTTGTTGGTTACTTTGTCTGCAGTGTGGTGCAGTGCAGGTTGTATATACAGGCTTTTTGCCCACAGTTATATACAGTCTGTGTTGTCCTGGACTTTAGGAATAATGTAGATTAGCTGTGTGATTATTCTATTATTATGCGACTTCCTTCATTCACTTGTCATCAAACAAACAGGAGTGTCATGTGCAGGAGAGGGATATTGGGGTGGCTGTAACTATATGAGCCCACACTGTGTGCTATTTACAACATCATTACAACTCAAATCATTGTTTCCTGGGACGCCTGTGATATCATTACTCATATGATTGGCGATATTTTCCACAACTTGATTCTTAGGGGACAAACGAAAACGGGTTTAGGTGAATATGCATCCTTTTTCTTTTTGGAGAGGCGCTCAGTCCACACGAAGACGACGTTTTCGGGGACCTGAACCTGTATTTTTTTTAACGTCTAGACAGTAAATACGCTACTTTAGGAAAACGATGACGTCACATTCCCAGCTCTCTCTTTGAAGCTGTCATTCATTGTCTTGTGTTTGACAGTGTTTGCAACTACTGTCAATGAAAAGCAACTAAAGCCGGCCTGAAAAGATGCTAGATATCACAAGACTGCGTCCTGTCTTTAGAGATTTCACACATGGGGGTGAAAAAATTGTGTCATAAAATAAAGAGAGGCGGAAACAAAACCTATTTTTACTTGAATAAACCAAACGGATCAGCGATTGTACCACACACAGTCTGCTGCACTGCACATCCACAGCTCTGTGAGTCTGTTTATGTGCGCTGTGTCCGACGCTCCGCCCGCAGTAAATACAGATGGATGGATCTCACTCGTGCGGCAGAATTGTGCATGCTCGTTAAGTATGTTATGTATGTTTGTAGGTTTTAGATTTGTCACTGTGAAGTCGCTAAATATGTAAACGGAAACGTCACGAGCTGTAAAAGTAAAAACAAGCGGACATTATTTCCCTTTCTTTCCCCGACTCGGTTCATTCTATCTCCGTTTCTGTTATTATACCTAATGTTAACAAGGTCTTCTCCTCTGTTTTACAGCATTTTGAGTCGTTTTTGAAAACGGCAAATGAAAAAGATCGTTTACATTCTTTCTGCAAAATGACGCTGTTAAACATGTGGTTGATGGGGCACAAACAAAATTACTGGTTTTTTTTCATGTAATTAATTTTACACTGTTGCAACATGTTGGAGATTGTAACTCAATTTTATGAACCTGCATCTCTGATAAATTGTTATAGCTGCTCATTATTCTGAAATAATCACGTTAATTGGATTGTCTGTAGTCCAACTACCTTTGCTGACTCAGTCATTTAGAGACAGTAATTAACATAACACTTCCTCCCATTGTAGCCAATTAGATCATCTGAGCTGCTCGTTTTTGTGTTCCTTCATTTTACAGAACGTTAACACGTGCGTCCCATTATTATTTTATCATACAAACAGATTATATTATTTATAACAGCGTTTTCCTCGCAGCACGCGGAAACGGTGGTGACGCGACGAGAGAGCACGCTCAGCATGTTGAGAGCCATCAAAAGCTGCTTCACCTGTTATGAAGTCACTGCCAAACACAGCCTGAAGGGGGGGCATTGCTTTTGATAAAGGTGACGAAGGTACATCATGAAATTAAAACTTAAAATACTGGCGGCACACAGTCAGGATTTTTAAGTGGCTCCAACAGAGAGAAATCAAAGCCTAAAAGAATAACGTTTGAGACTTGAATCACACTTTCCACTAAATTATTTAACTGTACAAAGAATATTCATATGGTTCAGAATTATATCAGAACAGTGTTGTAAGAAATGTGTTTTAATATTTTGTGCAAAGATGACAAAGAAACCATCTAAGGAAGGGAAAAATAAAAGCTGCCATCTTTGTTTCTTTTTGACTCCAGCTTGGATTAATTGACGCATTTTTTTTTCTGTACGCCTGAGGAACGTCTTTAATGTCTTTATCTCTGCTTTTGAAAATGAAAAAAGAGCGAGCTCACAGAGATGTGCTGCTGCCAAAAACAGAGAGCGACATGACTGAAGGATGCGCCGCCAACATCTTCTGTTGATGTGAAAGCCACATCTAAACTGGACTAATGAGCAAAATGGATCCAACAATAGTTATTCCCAAAGTATGGGCTGCAGCTCCCTGGTGGGCTGAGAAGGTACTGCAGGTCAGCAAATATTACAGGATACAAAGGATTTTCACAAATTATTTAGGATAGTATTCAGGATTGTTTTTCTTTTTTTTATTGCTTATTGTTACATTCATTTGGAAAGTCATTTAAAAAAATGTGTGCACAAAAGATAAATCTTGAGTAAACTAGGTGTTAAATAAACATAAAGTCTAATAATAACATTTACTTGTCTTTGTCATGGTTTCCTATTTAAAAATTTTTTTGTAGATATTCAGAGGACTAACTCGAAGTTTAAATGTTAATTTATGACAGTGAGTGAAATAAATAATATCTAATTTAAGTTGTTGTTGGGCTGCAACCTTCTCACCTTTGGGAACAGCTGCTCTACAGTATGTAATCTCTCATCCTGACACAGTACTGGCCTGTAAAGTTGTGGTGTTGTTGTTTTTTTAACATTACTTTCCCAGACATGCGAGTCAATACCCACACCTTTTTCCCTTTTCCTGGAATTTAGCGTGAAGCTATTAAACAAAAAAAAACAGTATTTGCATCTGTGTGTGTTTGTGCAGACCTTTCGGTTCTCCTTGTCCGACGTGGGGTTGTCGGTGACCTTGAAGAGATGCAGGTCGATCACCTCTTTCATCTCGTAGTTGTCTCCGCGCCGCTTACAAACGATCACTGCGGCGTCGAAGAGGAAGATGTGCCTGTGGTTCAAACAACACAACGTCGATGAGAGCAAACGAGAGAGAGGAAAAAAGAACACGTTCTCACTGAACGCACATTACAAGAGGTGAATCCTCTTAACCTTAAAACCTACAACATGCATTATTCTTGACAGTATAAATCTCATTTATTATACATGAGTCGGCCAGTGTTTGTTGAAACACTGTGGTCATAATTAAAGACTCTGAGACTCCAAATATTCTGAGTCTTAACCAAAAGACCACAAGCATTTTCTGCCTAATGGGGACATTTACGTGCAACTTTTTGCAGGTGCACTTTAATTTATTGTTAAGGGTACAAAAAGAGAAAAAAAACACTGGAAAACTAGTTTAAAGAAAAGCATGTGCCAAAAAAATTTGCTATGTGACATGCATGTGATGGATTATGGTGTAATTCAGCCTCAGTTTAGCTGGAAGTTAAAACAGCAAAAACACCTCGAGTCAGTCAGTCAACCAGCACATGTCACCGTGACAACCCACCTGTCCTGTTTGGCTCGTTTGTCCACCGAGGCCACCCGTACCTCCCCGTCTCCTTTGGGTCTCCCGTAGTTACTGAGAGGCTGATTCTGCAGAGAGAGAGAGAGAAAAAAGGAGAAAAGAGGATGAATAAAAGTCAAACAAATTCTCAGGTTAATATGAGCTAAAAGAATCAGCGTGTCTTACCAAGTTTTCAATGGATTTCTGATACTGATCTATTTCCCGCAGGGTCTCGTTGTCTCGCTTCACTTCGTTGACGTACTGAGCCAAATCCTGCAAAAACAAATCACAAACACATGTTTTTCCTCTTGATTTATTTTCATTTTGCATGAACACACATTTACCCGCACAAACTCTAAATATTATTCATGTGATTCTTGCATATAATATTTATTGCGTATGTTCTTTTTAAGTGCTATCCACATGCAGATTTCTTCCCTGAGCCGTGACAGAGGAAAGAGTCCTCCAAGTTTCCATTTGAGTTGTGCTTTTCTTTTTTTCTCTCGCTCCTTCAAAAATAAACTTTCTGCTGAATCAGGCTCGCAAACCCAGCTTTGTTATGACATGATGGAGCCATGCAAATAAAACTGGATTGTTCTTCAGGTGACTTATAAGTGCCGTATTCAGTGAAAGATTAATTCATCTGTACAGTCGTAATCTCGCCCAGAGAGACTGAGAGAAACACAAATGTTACAGTAATGGCTCGGTGGTAAATAATTAACTGCACATAAATTTCAAACTAAAAACTATGGTGCTCTGTAAAAACAAGCCAAAGGTCATAATGTTTTTGTTACAGATTTTTGACATGTGTGCAAACTGATTTGTTCAGTTGACCAGAAGTAATCAAACAATGAAAAGCCCCTGGAAAAGAATCGTCGCGGTCAGAAACGGTTCCAAAACTAAACGTACAACACATTAACAAATCATACAGTAAGCGGCACAGTCATGAGACATATTTACATAATAAAAAAAAGAACATCCACAGTAACTCTAACTTCCCCACCCACGCATACGTCTTCTCAACTAACCCACAACACCCACTTCGACTAACTAGTGGTTTACCACAGGAGCTGAAATGACGAGGACGAGAAAAACTGACTGAATTAAAACTGAATTACCATTAACCCTTAGCGTTCGCATGGCACAGATCAGTGCAGTAGGTGCAGCCTTGGTAAATTGCCGTGGGAATAATACACAACTCCTTATATGGACATCCTGGGGGTCTGTGTTTATAGGTCACTTCTTCAGGCTTTACAAAGTACATTTTAGTTGTCTTCCTATGTGTTGTTGAGTCAAAGTCAGTAGTGATCATTGTGCAAAAGTCACAAAATAGACTGCTTTTCTTTCATTTTTTTCACTTTCATAAAACATTTTCACAAATTCAATCTGATTTAAAGAAATCTGAGCACTTTTTGCTCAGGTGTGTTTTACAGTAGGTGAAAATGAAAAAAAAAATCTATTTTATCAGATAAAAAAAGGACATAAGACACTCCATATTGCACATTCCTATAACCTCTGTATAACCGTTTAAGACAGACAAAAGAAATAGGCATATTCTTTATTTATGGATTGAACATGATGGTTGCTATGGGGTTAAATATTGTTTTAGGTACGATGTATAATTAAAAATGGATTCAGTGAGAGGAATGTTCTATAACATGACACCGTGAGAACAGAAAAAAAGTTTGTCCTTTGACAGGAGCACACACACACCTCTCCCCTGTGCTGGGAAGATGTCACTGTAAATTATGCAGAAATTACGATGCTGGGTTTATGTGATATGTACCTTCATGGCGTCCAGTGCTTTCCGCAGGTTGCTCTTGTCCGTGGAATCATGAGTGTGTTTCACCAGCTCCTGTTGGACAGAAACAAGTCAAACAAAAACATGTAAATGCACATGTTTGCCATAGTGACGTGCATTTTATTCTGCACAGTAAAACTACTCCATCACCACCTGGATGAAAAAGATAGGACTAATGTTTTTGAAATTGATTTTGAGTGACGGTTGTTTAGGTTCAACGTAAGTAAAGATGGTGTGAGCTTTTTTTTATTACAGTAAACAAGACAAGGAGCTTTAACTTGAGTCAGAAAGCTTTGAATCAGAACAGAAACATGAAGCACGTTGTCTGTGGAGATTTGAATGTTCAACATGTTTTGAACCTTACGTGGCACGGATCTGTGCCGCAGGTGCAACCTTGGTAAATTGTCGTGGGAATAATACACAACTTTTCATATGGACAACGTGTGTGTGTGTGTGTGTGTGTGTGTGTGTGTTTATAGGTCACATCTTTACAAAATGTGGTTTTTTTTGATGAGTTAATGTCATGATTCATTTTATATTTGCATATTTTGGAAGCAATAATTGTATTTTTATTTTTGTGACCATTTACACATTTCACAAATGCAATCCAATCTTTTGCTCAGGTGTGTTTTCAGTGGGTGAAAATAAAAAAAGAAACAATCATCTGACGGCCATAGGTTGTGCTGAAAAAAGGGCTATAAGACACTCTATATTGCACATCTTGCATATCTTACAGCCTCTGTGCAGTACACACATATATATATATATGTTTTAAAATAGTGATGGAAAAAGAGCAGCTTACATGTAAATGCTCTGCGTTCTAAGGATTAAAAAGCATCTGCTGTTGCAAATGAGTCAAATATAAATGCTATTTCAAGAAGACACGGATCAAAGAAGCACAAAACCTTTAGTTTTTGTTGTTTTTACTTGAAAGTCAAAGTAAAAAAAAACACTAAATGGGGTTTTCAAAGGGAGGCGGTGGTCACAGTATGTAAGGATGAGTCACAAACCAACAACAATAATAACAACAACAACAACACACATAAATGCATAAACTCTGTTGCCCTGCACATTCCACACACGTGGGAGTGGAAAGCTTTGGCTCGAAGATACGGGATGAAAACAAAGGTGACTGCGAAACAAATTGTCTGTGTGTGTGTGTTTGTGTGTGTGCGTGCATATGTGCGGGTGTGTCTTTTCTGGCATAAAATGGCAGACTCTCATTGCTGAAGAACTGAGGAGGTTTATGGCTAAGACTTGAATTGTGGTTAACCCTTAGTGCCGCAGGTCCACCCATGGTAAGTTGCTGTGGGAATAACGCATAACTCCTTATATGGACATTCTGGGGGGGGGTGTTTATAGCTCACACATTCAGGCTTTAAAAATGTGTGTTTTTTCCGTCTTCTTATGTGTTGTTGACTCAAAGTTATGATTCATTTTATATCACATTTTTAGTAGCGATTATTGTGCGGAATTCACTAAATAGAGTCTTTTTATTTTATTGTTGTGACGTATTTCCAAATTTCACAAATTTAATCCAATTTTCAACATTAACAAGTACTAATAAAAGGATATAAGATACTCTATGTTGTACATTAGAACATAGTAATGGAAAAAAACAGCCAAAATGCTCTGTGGGTTAAGGTTAAAGTTAGGGATATTGCTTTGGAGTCCTTAAACGTATAGCTGCACAAACGCATGTGTGTGTGTGTGTGTGTGTGTGTGTGTGTGTGTGTGTGTGTGTGTGTCTGTATCTGAAATTGGAAATTGCTCACTGATGCCTGGCTGCAGTGTAAACAAGACATCTACACCTCAGCCGTGGAGGATGAGGAAGGATGCCATGCATGTCCTTTATAAAGATCGACACACACACATTCAGCTGCTGAGGGAGATATATGTGTCTGCTTGGCCCTGTTCAAATCCCTGGTGTCAGTCAAGCTCAACCTGGGCATTATTATCACTAGCAAGGCGACAGACTCCTATTTTTCAAGACTCTCCCCGACTGCCACACACATCCACACAGATACGGAGGAGGGGAGTGGTCACGCCGATCGCTTGGACCATACATGATGGACTCATGGAGGGAAAACATGTGGAAGGAAGAAAGAGAGAGAGAGAGAGGAAGATTGATGACAATAGAAAGACAAAAAGAAAGAAACGGCACAAGAGAGAAAGTCGGGCAGCGAGAGGATGTGACAAGACATTAGTTGTACACATTGTCTCTGTCACCATGTGGGAAAGTAACCCAGCAGATGCTTTATTCAGTGCAGCTCACTATTACACAGCTGCTCCGCGGGGATCTCGGCCCATGTTGACACAACAGAGTCGCTTTTTGTTTTGCTTTGGTGCAGAAAAAGATTAGAAATCACAATGAAAATAGAAATGAGAAACTGAGTGTAAGAATGACAACATGCATGAATTCTACGTAAAGGAAAATTGTTCTATTACACCTTTATTTTTAAAAAAATAAAATAAAAATGCAACACAGGCTCAGCTGCAAGTCAAGCAGCTGAACACAACAAATATGCACTTTCATTGCACCGAAATCCTCCTTCAAATTACATTTTCAAGTTGTGGAATTTTGAATTTGGGTTGTCCTTATTTTTGTATTTATATGTAAGTCTGTGTTTTTCATCTTAGCTTCAAAAGAAACTCAAATATAAAGGTCGTTTTTAATTTGGGTGTCTTTAAATCCTGTACTTTTTTTTTTTGGAAATAACCTTCCAGCGAACGGTTCACAAAGTAAAACATCTGAACGGATGGAATTTAAATGCTGAGCAGCAAACACATTCTACAAAGACAGTGTTTGTTTTTGCCTTTTTTGTCGAATGCATCGTTGTGTCATTAAATATTTGGTGTGCTTTATTTAAATCAGACATACTTTTCGCTCAAACGTTGCTGCTACAACTGCATACGTTCAAATGAGAATTGAAATAAACAAAAACATGACACGAGGTCATTTCAGAGCAGCTCTGTGTTTTTTTCTTTATCTCTTTTTCTTCCTCCTCTATCTTCCTGTTTGTCTTGATCAGATATCACTTATGACAGGGGCCAAGTTCAGAGCCACAGTCATACAAAGAGGCACAGACTCTCAGAGCAGAGCATGAAATGAAACATGGACAACAGCCCCCCTAGTGGAGGTTTGGGGTAGTGACAGCAGAGAGTGATCGTCAGTGATGGAGCCTTGAGCTTAGTGTATTTGTGATGACAGATTAATAAAAAACAGCACATTACACAACTGGATAATAGTTGGTGACACAAGTTATACTACAGAGTAAAATAAATACTCCTCTGAAGTAGTAGAGTATGTATATACTAACAGAATGTGCCTACTGTTATTCATGTATTAACATGTGAACAGTTAGTATTTTCTACAGGGTAGCATTAGTACCTATAGCATACATTATATTTGATCTGTTTATTGACTTAATTGACTTTCATATGTTAAGCCACAGCTGTGACACGAATAACAAGTAAAATAACATGGAAATACTTATTTAAAGTACATATGTTTAAACACATAAACATTGTTTGAGAAAATGTGCAACCAAAGGCTGTTTATGTGTCTCATGAGTCTCTTAAGTGTCTACTTTCCCTGAGTGACTTAGTGTGACTCATGTTTTTCTGTTGTTTTAGCACAATTTAAATTTAAACAATCTTATTTTTTGACCAATGTACAGCTGTTCAGTGATAACAACTCAAAATATCCCCCTTGACTAGTGCTCATCTTGTTTTGTTTTGTCAGGATTCTCTATTTTTAAGGTTTCACACCTTGTTGCCCTTTTTTTCCCCCCCTGTAATGTGGATGTAAAAATATAAGAGATTCATGGAAAAACAAGAGCAGTGTACAGTACCTGCAGGAGGAGGTGGTACTTCAAAACTCGCTGCATAGGAACCACCAGCAGATCTCTGAGCGTGAACTTGCCGTAGTTGGCTCTCTTTGAACACTCCTGGACGGACACATAAAGCAAGAAAAGCTGAGTGAAATATAGTTAAGTTTCTCCTGAAAATATGAGTCTGAAGGAGCAAATTATGGTTCAGCCATGAACAACAGGCTGTCAACATCTGCAGTGCCTAGGGCCACCACATGAGGGTGTCCTCTAACCATTCATCCATTCATTCATTCATCTTCTAGCTTTATTCTCCACATGAGGGTCAATCCCAGCTGACGTAGGGGCAAAGGATCCAAAGTTTTTAGTTAACCTGATTCCCAATTTTACATGTTTTTGGACTGTAGGCGGAAGTCAGAGAACATGCCCACACTCCACACAGAAAAGCTCTCAGGTGATACAGGATCCAAACCAGTGACCTTCTCGCTGTGAGGCAACAATACTCAGCACTAAACCACAGCGTGTACCCTGTCCTCTAACCATTCGGACACATTGAGAACTGACCCCTACATAACTGTGACTCCACATCCGAATTGATTTTGTTTTCATCCCAAACTGTGATGAGAGTTTACCTCGAGCTTCATGCGAACGTCCTCTCTGTCTTTACTGATGTTGTCCAGCGCGGCGATGGCCGTCTCCACATGGCTGCAGTATTTCCCGTAGATCAACAAACTGGAGCAGACATTAGAGTAAAGACACTGACGTGGAAGACACAATAACCGTAACTCTGACCACACACTAAGTCAAAATGTCATTTACATAAATTGACAAGTGAAAAAGCAGCATAAAGGTCTTTGTTAGATTAATAATAATCTGCGTTTTTTTGGCCACAGCGTGCTGCGTCAGAGCATCAAGATGAAACTTAATCATAAGAGATAACATCAGCTTAGTGATGGTGGCTACAATACATCATAAAACAGGGATTTAAACTGAATATAAAGACAAATAAAGTATAAAGTCAAACAAAGTGAGAGCGGGCTCGCTGATGAAAGTATGTTTGATTGAGGGATTTGAAAGTTTTCTAAGTCAGTTCTCAGTCAGGTTTCTGGACCAGAGGCTTCCAGACTACGTTCTGACTCGTGTGCAATTAAAGGTCATTAATGGAACTGGGGTAAAGGCCATGAAAAGAAAATCGGGTTTGTAGTTCACCTTTTAAGCATTTGACTTATCGCAGACGACACGTTTGCGCAAGCACACTTTGCATTATCATAATCACACGACGTTTTTTGCTATCAGAAAAATATTACAATGGTTTCTGAAAGCTGAGAAGTTGCACGTCAAAGCCAACACGTGGTTATTACGGTAATTTTTCTCAACAAAACAAGTTTTGTTTTTGTTCATTTTAAATTGTTAACAAACCATTTTGACATGCAGTAAGTTAAATAACTGCCAGATATTGAAAGTTATTGGGCAAAATGGGCAAAAGCACTTTTCCTGGCCCTTTCATGGTTAAAATAAGCAAAAACTGACATTTTGAGGCTTAGGTGTTAAAGGGTTAAAGATGCTGATGCAGCAGTAATGTGTTTGGTTTTGGTTCAGGCAGCTGACTCAATAAGTATCTTCAAGGGTTTGTGTGTTAAGTGGCAGTGACTGACGTATGTGCTGTACCTCTCTTTAAAAGTGATGAAGATCTGGTAAAGGTTCTGGGCACTTCTGTGGTGAACGGAGTCTTGGATCTCCAGCAGCAAACACTTGTGAACTTTCACCAGATCCTGAAACACAAGTGCAAACAAGTGTTATAATGTTGAGCCGCACCCGTCTGTTACTCTGAATCCCAATTCAAATGAACAGAAGACACTTAAAGTGGTTTTTACGACGTTATTGCATGAGCTCTGAGACAAAGCAGTGTGAACAGGAGGAAATATCAGAGCAATATAAACATGTTTCAGTGGTTATATAATGAGGAAAATAATTGACCGACCTTGACCTTGTCAATTTTGCTGTTAGAAAGTAAGATAAACATTTGTGTTACCCTTTTCTTTTTTTTCCCCCTATACTGTTTTTAGAAAAAGGTTTGATGATGACATTGATTTGCCATGGAAATATAGTATGTGTGCAAGAGAGATACAGTACATCATAATTTTCTTATAGATTATTTTAAAAAAACATAGTTGGGACTGAGTCAATTTTGTATTAATTTTTATAAGCAGATTATGTATGTGCAAAATAAACATGTTTCGGTGGACATATAATATCGGACAGATACAAAAATGTAAAATCCAATACAATCAACAAATCCTACAGTATATACATACATATATATATATATATATATATATATATATACAGTCTGTGCTTCACTGTGCAGAAAAAAGGGAAAAAATGTTGCTACACAATAGGAGAATTATGTCTTTGAAATGACTGTATCAGAATAATATCGGTATTGACTTTTCGATATCAGTATTGGACACAAAAAAGTGTTGTCGGGACAGCCCTCATAAATATTGTGTTCAAACCAATTTCTGAAGACATTTAGCTGATTAATAATTAAAACAACATGTTCAGGTAGTTAATTTGCCTGATGTAGGATCAGTTATGTCAAATCTAATAACACAAAAAATGGTTTTATACTGGTTTTATACATGTTTATATCAGTGACTTCATATTTCCACATATTCAGTTCACACTCGGATGGTGATGACACTGTAACAGAGTAACTTACCGGGATGTTCACAAACACCCTCTCCATCTCCACCGTGGATAGAAACATGGTGAGGGGCGACATAAAGTGCTACACAAGGAAGAGAGAGAGAGAGAGAGAGAATGGAAGGGAGTGAGTCTCGTCCCTCTGGAGTGAGAGTGGCAAAGTCATTTTGCGAGAAGTTATTATATTGTAGTTGTAAAGAGTTGCAGTCAGCAAAAACAAGGAGGACCGTCTGGGTCACGACAATAATCTCATTTTCAGAGTTTGCAATTTAATGATTTCCTCTCTGAAAACTGCCGCTGCATAGTCACTTCCACATCTCAGAGGAGTGGGCGAGCACAAACTACACTCCGCCATCCACTTCATATAAAAAGTCATCTAGTGAGACGCTCCACTGGGAAATCAGGCCAGCTCTTTTTCCAGACGTGACCGTGCACAAGGGGGAGAAGGAAAGTAGCTGCGGCTGGGGGGCAGGGGGATAAGTGGAGAGGGGGATTTCCTCACAATCTTGGGCTTTTTTTGTGCAGTTTGCTGAGAGATCGTTCATTACCCAGCACTAATGTTGACAGTTAAAAAAAATTCCCTCCCAGAGAGGAGATTTGTTCCACTGCTCATTATTTCTGCCATTTTTAATACAAACTTATTGAATACATGGACAGTTTTAGACTTTCATCACTATTATGATAACAAAATGTGATTGAATGTGGCCTTTTACCCACTACAAATGGAGCATGAATATAATTTTAATTGTATTTATGGGTGTATATATGATTGGCTAATGATATGTATAGCTATTTGTTATTGTTCAATTGAAAAGTAACATCACTGATTATCATTTTATTTACATAACAAATAAGGATCCTCACAACATGCAGAGGTTCTGTTATTCTTGATTGTTGATCATTTACTTTTATTTCATTCCCCATTTCTGCACTTATGTATTATGAACTGCTGTTGATTGTTCCTGCAGATGTAATTCTGTGTGTTGTTGCAGGATAACAACTCACTGATTTAACACCGAGTGTATCGAAGACGACGCGCACTTTGCATTATCGTAATCACTCCACGGTTTGTGTTATCGGAGAAATTCCAATGGTTTGTGAAATCTGATGTTACACGACATGGTTTTGCACACTGAGACAAAGACTCAAACAAATGTTATTTTAAATATGTGATATACTGTTGAAATTTCATATTTAACACACAAATGTCGTGTTCATGTACAACTACAACGTTTTTTTCTCAATAAAACTTTTTGTTTTTCTTTATTTTAACTTGTTAATACACTATTTTAACATGCAGTGCATTGTTATTCTGGAAAATGGGCAAAAAATGGCCCTTGTATGGTTAAAATAAGCAAAAAAATAAAAGTCCAGATGGACATTTTAAGGCTTAGGTGTTAAAGGGTTATTTAAACCAGGTTGCAGAAGTAGCCACTTCATAAAAGTGTTATTGCTCACACATCAACAGCAGTTTTTCACTGGAAATGGCACTTTTTCACGTGTTATTACGAATCACAAATCTTAATTTGTTGTTTAATCCACACATGGATTTAATAATTTACTTGCAGCAGTAAAAAAGTAAATATAAGTGAATATGACCCACCATGGCCCACAGGTCAGACTGTACCTTTTCTATTGACTCCAGGGTCTCAGTGTATTTCTCCTCTGTCTGTCTGATCTCTGTTAAACAGCAGCTCCTAATGTCAGTCTCCGCCTTGTGGAACGCCTACACACACACACACACACACACAAACACATTAAGTTTTCAGCCAGACGTCGTTTGAGATTCACAGCTATGACTCAGTGTTTGAGGTCAAACCAAGAATTTATAATGTGCGTAAAAATACACAATGATTCAGTGAATGAATGAGTTAGTGAGTGAGGGAGAGAGAGAACGACTGACCGGAGGAGGGAGGGCTTCCGTCTTCATCAGGTCCTCATAGATCTCTCCTCCATCTTCATCATCGTACACACAGTCATACAGATCCTCCTCATCCTCCACCCCGTTCTCACTGCAGCAGCACACATGACACAACATTACTATATGTCAGGATTTATGTAATCAATTAATTGGTTTGAGTGTTATATTCAATAATAAAAACGTCATCATCATTTCCAGGTTTGATAAACACTGATTAGTGTTTTTAACACTTCTGTGTCTCAGGTGCACCCACGGTAAATTGCGGTGGGAATAATACACAACTCCATGTATGGACATCCTGGGGTGTGTGTCTATTATAGGTCAATGTTGAGTGTTGAGTGTTTTTTAGTGATAGAAACGAGCAATAATTGTGCAAAAGTCACAAAATAGACCGTTCTTCCGGAGCCAGGAGACATAATTCCAAATTTCACAAAGATTTTAAACATTTTGAGTACTTTTTGCTCAGGTGTGTTAAAATAAATGTTGAAAATTATTTTTTTCTCTTTCATCACATTGTCTATATTGTGCTGAAAAAAAGGATATAAGACACTCTATATTGCACATTCTTATAGCCTCTGTATATACTGTACATTTTAACATAGTAATGGGAAAAAAGTGGTCGTGTTCTAAGGGTTAAACTGATATTTGCTGACATTTCCCAGAAAAAAATAAGTAGATTAATCGAGAAAATAATCATTACTTGCAGCCTTAGCTACAGAATCACACAAAGATACACAGTGTGAGTGTGTACTCATCTGCAGGGAGCAGTCATTTGCTACAGGGCTGAACATTTAATAGCAAAATTACTAAAATCACTGTATTACCAAGTGCAATATCCAAATCAAAAGACAATGATTTGATTTTTCGACAAACGTGTAACAGCATTATGGTTAAATTCTACAGTGGTGCCGAAAAATCCCCCAAAAAATCTGGTTTCTTTTGCAAACAGACTCCAAAAAGTGTTGAATCATTGTGATGTTGATGTTTTCTCTTCTTCAAAACAACAGATACGATTAAAATATAAAGATAAATGGCACCAAATTTGAATGGTAATATTTGTCACATTAACTGCAATCTGCTTGTTTTGACAACAACCTCACAATGATTGGCCACACACAGACCAGACAACTGGCTGAGATGCTAATGAGGAGAAGATGAGGTACATTTAAAAAAGCTTCGAGCTATAAATGTTCAATGTTTTGATAAGAAAATGCAATTAAAAGAAAAAGTGAAAAGCAGTTAAAGTCGTAAAAAAAAAAAAGCCTTAATAACAAAGCCATAGCTGAGTCTTTGAAATCTGATTCAGTTTTAATAATTTGGCTTTGCATGGCACAGTGTCAGGAGTTCTGTTTGCAATGTGGGCGGATTAAGACTGTTATGATTCTCCCTAATAGTATTCATTATTCATTGTTTTGATAAAAAATAATCATATGTTTTAGTTCACCGGCATCAGAAAAAGCTGCATGTTCAAACATCGGGTCAAATCAGGTTCAGTTGACTCATGTTCAAACGGGGTAATTGTGTTACAAGAAAATGAGCCGTTTAAAAAACACAAGACACTTACAGACGTGTGGGAAAAAGAGTGTGAAGACAAGCTAAAAAAAATGTAGCCACAAGCCTACACCACTTGTGGTTAAGTGAGGAAAAGAGTAGATAGTAAACATGTGCTGGCTGCGTCAGAACACGCGGTTGATTTCCAATCAACGCCCAGCGAGCAAATGTTATCTGCTCCCACAAACCACCTTTACATTTTACATTTTTCACAAGCTCACAAAATAATCACATGACTATGTTATAAATGATGGAAAAGGATAGGGTAAATACTCAATGAGATCCACCAGGTGGTTGTAAATATCTTCATCTTCAACACTATCCTCTGTTGGAAAAGGCCTTAACGAGAGAAACAGAAAAGAATGATGTTCATATCAGATCAAAACGTCACTGACTCCATATTTGCAATGTGACATTTCATTTCATGAAACACACCTGACTCCAGTTTGTTGTGCAATTACTGTGTGGGACAGTTTGGATAGTGTGTCCATAACCTGCAACAGAGACAAGGATATGTTAATATTGACGGTTTGATATTATCGTTCTGAGAGGCAGTGGCGTTAGAATGCATTACTCAGAGGTAACACACGAGGGCAGCATCCCCCAACACACCAGTGCTCACACTGTAACTGACGTCAGTTTCAGTCAGTTCCCATGTACAGTTACAGTGCTAAAGTCTTAGTCCAGCACTGGCTTTGTTGTTGGTTATTTATGATTTTATCAAATTCTGTGATAAAATTGTGACTTGAGTTAAAGTTGGTCATAATGGCAAGCCTCTAATGACTTAATCTCACATAACATGTGTACAATGTGTGAAATGCTGTAGCACGTCTTGAAAGAACATGGAATAAATGGCCCTTTTCACAACTGGAAGGTTGTGAGTTCAATTTTAGTCTATATGTGTCCCTGAGCAAGACACTTAACCCGCATGAAGCGTGTGAATATGTGTTAATTAGTGAATGGCAAAACTATAGTGTAAAACAGCTCATCAAGACTAGAAAAGCGCTATATAAATACAGACCATTACCAACACTTCTTCTTCTGATTTTATTTGGTAGTAACGAGTAACAATAGTTAGAGGAAATGTAGTGGAGTAAAAGTAAAAGTTGCTAGAGATTAAAAACAACAAAGTAAAGTACAGATACATGAAGTACAGCAAGTATTTGTACTTTGTTACATTTACAACACTGAAAACAAATACAAACAAGCAACAAAAAATCTCTTGCCCTTACATTATTACTCTTACATTATATATTTTTTTAATTTTATTTAATTGTATTTACACCTACAATATCTACAAGCATTACATTAACATTATTTATGGTTACACTCCACATTTATGAAAGTCAGGATTGTTATTGTAATAGTGTATGGAAATATTCCCAACATTTTCTGTTTGTATTCTACTCTAATGACATGAAATAACATTGTATTGTCATTATAGCATTGCTAAAACAGCAAATATTAAGACTTTTGCACAATATAAACACCTAATGTATTATCAAATGGAAGAATTTTGGATGAACAGTTAACCTTCAACTTGCAATTTAAAATATTTCAATTAGCAAACTGCAAAAGTTAATTTTTGTTATTTAGCATATCTGACAAATGTTTAACCCTTTTTTTTTTGGTGATTTACGTTATGGTAATTTACATATTTAAGGTGTCATCCTTGCATTAGTTAATACTTTGATGGTTCATCATCAAGAACATTGACTTAACAACAACAAAGAGAATCACGACACGTTCACCTGTGCCTGGAAATGATGAGAGGAAGAGTGTTAGCGGTGCATTAACACAGCAGGACATGAACAGGAACTGATTGATCGTGCTGTGAAGTTAACTGTGTTCCCCCGGTGGTCAGGCGGGCTGACACAGTTGCCGTTAGTATGACATATCATTTCACGGTGTCGTGCTCCGTCCCGCCGCAGCCCTTGACCTTCTGAGAGGACGCGCGGCCTGCTTTACTGACCGCAGCTGAACTCACCTGCTGAATGTGGCTTTATTATCCGTGTCAACACTCAGCGGGGCGGCTCTTACTCATTCATGTTCTGCAGCCAGACACACAGACCTGTTTCTGTGTGTGTCATTGACAAAAACAACACATATGAGAGCGTGAAAATGTGCCTCCTGTATTCAAAATAACCCATCACTGATTCAATATAGATACATCTGCCCTGGAGCTCTATCAGAGATCAATAATTGATTATATCACTGGGCCGACCTCTCTTCATCTCCCCCCCCAAACACTTAACACAATACATCGTCGCACACAAAGGACAGAAAGAGCAGGAACACACTGTTTCTGCTGACATCTCGTAAAACTCAACACTGTGTCACTGACGGCTAATTCATGCTCCTACTATGGGATTGATGCTGAAGATTGATGGACTTGACTATGAGTATTCAGTGTGTTTCAAAATCCAAGTTCTTTACAGAGAGCTCAATGATATGTAGTCAATCAACTCGTATTACATCCATCAAAAAGACACTTTCATCACTGCAGGCGTCAGACAAGTCGGTGCATCTCTGACACCGGGGAACATAAACAAAAGCCTGCAACTTCATCAACCAATGAGGGGAAAAAAGGGGTGGTAGAGTAGAACCAGGGGAGCATTGAGTGTCCAGTCTGGTCATGAGGGCGCCGGTCATTTGAATGAAAATTCAAAAATCATATCACGATACTCTGTCACGATAACGTAATACTCATGATGATATTTCACAGAATTTCTAAGTAAAAGTGTTTGTTATACGTTATGATAAACAGCTCAGTATAAGAAACATATTTATGTTAACTGTAATAAAAACATTAAACATTCATTTATGTTAAATACAGGTATTATTATTATTATACAAATATTGCTCACTGTTCAATGAAAATAGCTAACAACTATATTTAGTAGTATATTCTATAATCTACAGTAGCTACAGGTGGAGGAGGTCGTCGGCCAGTTATTAGTGTGTTGGAGCAGGGAAACATCTAAAACATGCAGGGCAGTGGATCACCAGGACCAAGGTTGAGAAACTCCGGTCTAAGTTCCTTTGAATGTGACTTTTGATGAGCCCAGATCTCATTTAATTGGATTATAGCCACAGTGTCCACAGTGACATGTTTGTCTCCAGTGAAACACAGTGTGAAAATCATGTTACACACACAAAAGAATCGGTTACAAAACCTAAAATAAATGAGAATGTCAATCACGACGAGTTGCTTTTATTCTTTTGAATTGATGTTTGACTTCTCTTTCAGTTCTCAAATAATGGAAAAAAAAAAAAAAAAGACTTATTCTGAATATCTGTGGCCTAAATTAACAGTGCCAAGTATTGCTGCTGCCAACATGCCCTTTGGCAAGTAAAGCGGAAGCAGATTTTTTTTGCATAATTGCTGGGACTATTCATCAACTGTGCAGATCGTGTTTTTTGCAACACATTAATCAAAGACGAGATGTTATAAATTGTCAATCTTCCATTATCTCAACACGCAGTAAGTGCTACTTTTTCTGCCAAGTGTTAAAATATTAAAAAGTCACACAGGCACACTAAAAATGATACCTATATATCTTACTCCTCTAAGTGAATCCTCAGATATTTCAAAGAGAATTATTCACTTCACACTGTTGTTAAGATAGTGTTGGTGCCGCACTTCGTCCAATAATAAAGGACATTTTCAGCGTGTCTGAAAAATGAAAAGAGCTTTAGAGGTTTTTTCTTGTTTTTTTTCTATTTGTAGCCATCAAGCATTTTTTTGCAGACCAGTTATTTTGTGTTGAGCTTTTTGGCTTCAAATATCACCAGTCATATACAACAGAACTGACCATCTACACACGGCCAACAAAACCTTCTAAGGACTCAAGTCCAATAGTGGTCACAGTAACTAATAATAGAAATGTCAAGAAAATGTGCACAAAGCAAATGAGAGGTTGAGATGTACTCAAATATAGCCGTGAAACTTTATTAGTCAGCAGAACAAAAATAAAGATGATTACTACTGTTGTCAGAGTATTTAGTTTTATAAAAGACAAAAAAAAAGAAAGAAATACATCATGATTCAGTTGTCACAAGGACTCGAGTACAAGAACTGAATGCTACAGTATCTGTTCTCCAAAAACAAGATTGAGCAACTGTGTGACAGTTGACAAAAAACTGCACAGAAGTGAGACTGAATTTGAAAAATCAAAGTTTAAAAAATACTATGTCTGTGCAAGTTCTGTACATGTAAATCTGTGGTCAAAGTCAAACATCTGAAATTCAGCATGTTGAAGAAGAAATGCTAGTCAAATATTTAATCCCTATAACAAAGAAATCATTAAAACTGAATATTTTTGGTGGTTTGGAAAACACTGACCAACATGTTCTGACACTTTATGCACCAAAGAACTAAACGATTAGGAAATAAATGACCCTTTAATCAATATTGAAAATCCATGATCAAAATTGTTGATGATTAATTTAGTAATCAAATAAATAACCGATTAGTCATTGCACATTTTGCCAATCAAAAATAATAATTTTAAAAATACAGATACACATACAAAAAATAATACAACATAACAAAATAGATACAACATGTTAGTGTGTGCCAGTACTAATTGATTCCTAGCTTCCTGTGTGTTGTGTTCATCATTACACGTGACATTGATTATTGTGACTGAATGAATGTACGCGTGTGTGTGTTCATTTGTGTTCGACCATGTCAGTTTGAAAGATGCAGGAGCTGAATTACATTCAGTCCACGTAAGAAGGAGCCAGTAAAACCCTGATTGGCTCAGAGAAAGCGGGCTAATGTTTACCAATCATTGTCATGGCTCATTTACGTCCATAATACATAATTAGTATGTTTGGATACACAGGAGCAGAGCAGCTTGGAATGAGGCACACATTTGTTTTTTTTTTCCTCCTCCATCTTTATCGCCTGCATCATTTACTCCACCGCTGCCAAACACTGCTTTACATGCATTAACTCTGCAGTCGTGCATATGGTAAAGACTGCAGCCATGTTTTTTTTTTTTTTTTTTAAATTAGTTTAACATGGAAAAAATGGGGCTGAGAATACAGTCATTCAAGTCACTTCCAATAACTCCACACGGACAGTGTGAGGTCAGACTGTCCAGGTGAATCAACCCAACGAGACGACAGACCCTCAGGACACACACGCACACACACACACACACACTAGCATACTGATGTTCCCAGGCAGCTCGAGGCCTTGATGCACAAACACATCTGATCTGCCGAGAGTTCTCACTTTGCTGACAAATGAGGTAACTCCAGCTGAATTTCACAGGCTACTCACAACCGACCGGTCATAAACAAACACACAAACACACACACATGCACACATGTACAAATAAAAAGCTTCTTAAATATGTAACGTGTACATGGTAAAATTAGAGACCACTACCGCTATTACGCTTCCATGCAATATTTCTCAAACAACTGTATTTTGTTTTTTTTGCCTGATTGCAGCACAAGTGTGAGGTTTTCATGTGAGAATAAACCAAATATCTGCAGGTAATCTGATTGTTATTTTGGGATTTAGGATACTGTTTGAACTTTATATTTCACAGACAGTTAGTCGGTTAGTTACGGAAGAAGATAAGGCTCATGGAAACAAACATCAATGTCGGAATTCTGAGAAAGTCAGAATTTAAAAAAAGACAGAATTCTGACTAATCTCAGTTTATCTGATCAAAATCAGCCCACAGATTAGTCAGAATTGGTCAGGCGGTTTTCCACTTTCCTTTTCCATGTGTAGTTAAATAAAAAAAATAAAAATCAAGTATTAATAGCAACACTTTAGTAGGCTTTAGCTGGTAAATGTCCATATATTTTGAACTCAATGTCCAAAGTTTGTAAGTTTCTGCTAAAATGTAGTCTCTATCCATTAGTGCTCTCTCCACAAAAATTCTCTCTGTCTAAAAGAATCGTGTTGAGTTGATTCATGAGAATTGATAATAAGAATGGTGATAATAATGATTCCTGATTTTTAAAGTTTTACTAACATTTAGTAAACCTATAGAAAAACAGCAGTTTTCTCTGCACGTGTGTTCATGTCAGCATTTCACAGTCGTTCAGACTGATGTGAAAGTCATTTAAAGGTGGTTTAAAGGCGGGCGCCTACTAATAACTGAGGAGAATCCTCCACACAGACACGTGATCAAGCCTCCCAGAGCTCCCACAGTGTTCACTGCTGTTATTATCATTGAATCCTTCGTGGCAGCCATGCTAAAGACATAACCTCCTCTGTCCTCCCACTCCTCAACCAATCTATAGTGAACACAATCTCCATTGTTTCATCACGTCGACATGACAATCTCATTCCCTCTCTGCCGAAACACTATCCCGCAGTTAACTAAGGATGAAATGAAGCAAATGGGAAAAACTCGCCTCCCCGAGGGGTCCTTCAGCCCAAAATATAAACTCTGCTTTTTAACAGTTGACTGCTGTATAGTGAGGTTAGCAGGATGCTGTTTAAAAGCTGCAGACTTCAGCTCCTTGTAGACTCATGCGGGGGAGCCGAGACTTGAAGGACTCGCCAAAACCATAACCAAGTGTTAGAACAACTTTGAGATTGTTGTGTACGTTGTAAACGATGTCCCGAGGCAGTCAGTGAAAATACATATGGACATTCCTCTGGATTTCTTTTCCCTCCAAGAGCCTTTGATCCGGCCGCGGACCCCTACGCTTCACTTTTATCCAACGAGGGACTTCACAGAAACTCGAGTGATTTAACGTGACTTCAGGATATAAACAGACATGGAGGCATAGATACTGTCTGCATCATCAGTCAATAGCTGTGCAATGTTTTGTGCTGAAAAATGCAAAAAACTGTGGATGGCTGAGCAGACGGAAACTTGGCTTGTACAAGTTACAGTTCTAAACAAATGTACGCAACATCTGTTTCCCTGCCAACTTGCTCTCATTATTATTATGGTTATTGTGAGGTTGTGCTCGCAAATTGGGAAGACTCTGATGCAACCGGCCAGATATTCTGTTCAAATCAGCCTGAAATCAGAAGGCACGCAAGATTGTCAGAAGAGCCAGATCAGGACTGAAATCTGGCCAATTATCCTCTAGTGTGGGGCAGGCTTTAGTAAATATTCTCACTACAGTATACAACACTACAAATATTTAACCCTAACACTCAAAATGTCCGCCTAGACTTTTTCTTTTGCTAATTTTAACCAAAAAAGGACCTGAGAATGGCCTGTAACTAAATGCTTTTGCACATCTTTCCACAAAAACTTCCAATAGCTGGCAGTTATTTAGAATGTACTGCATGTATATATACTGTTTCAACTATTTAAAATGAAGAAAATCAAAGAAAAGCAGATTTTCATGTTAAATTTGAAATTTGAAAAATATTTTATTATTCTTAATGTTTCTGTCTCTCAATGTGCAAAAACAGGCCGATACGCTCAGTGTTAAAAATTAAACATTAATCATTCACCTGTTATTCTCGTTTACATCATTTACATATGAATGAATGTATATAGGAAATTTGGGTGCTCCTAAATGAAAAAGTTAGGCACAGCAGTGCAACCAATGCAAAAAGTTAATCTGATTAAAGGGTTTAAATTAGTTCTTTAGAGGTCACATTTGTAGTCTCTCTTCCTGAAGGCATCTAATTAGGATGTGGGTTACACCTGGGACACCAGGTGGGTGTAATTAACTCGTTGGGAGGATAGAAAAGGCAGCAGCTGTGCGGCGCTTGCTCAAGAGCCAAACCTGAGAATCTCTCAGGGGGAAAAGTGGAGAGGATTAAGGATGAACTTGGCTTCACACAAAAGCAAAGAAATGCATTAAGTTTTCCTTCAGTTAGAGAAACAAAGTTCTCCAGTGTATTTAGATAAAACCTTTACTGGTAGCAAAGTGCCTCTTGATTTATGAGCCCTAGCAGCCACAGTATAGTTTTCTGGCCAACAGGAGGTCCCATGGAGCATCTTTAGCTGTGCTTGATTTACAGCCATAACTGGCTGCGGGTAAACAATGGCTGATGCAGGGTTATCTGTCTTGTTGCACCCCGCGCCGCGATTCATCACAGTAGTTTACATGTCAGCCATTTTATCACCTTCTAGATGATGGTGTTGACCAAAGCCATAACAGGCAAATACTCTGTGAGACGTTGTCATAAATCCACATCTCTATGGAGACGACTACAAACAAAGAAAACATCTGTATGAATGTTGTATCAAGTTGATGTTAAAAATCGAATGAGTAAACGAAGAGTTATGATGTCCTGTTATTCTTTCACTCGCGCCTGTTGGTTTGATATAGTCTTTTTAAATTTTATCGGCTTTTACTGGTCTGTTGCTTTCTAGTTTAATAGTAAATAGTAAATAATGCATTCTATTTATAAGCACCTTTTTGAGACGCCCAATGATACTTTGCAAATACACACGACAATATAACAAGATAGTAAAAGAAAATAATAAAATATACATGAGAGAAATTAAGAAAAACTGCAGAATAACAACTAAACTGGGACCCAGTGTAAATATTTAAATCTACAGTATACTTATATTAAGCCAAATTCTAAACCCTTTTCATCTCAGAATGGGAGAAAACATTGTTGGAGTCTTACATAACTTAAATAGACTCACCTTGAGCTCAACATAAATAAATAAATAAATGAGAGACTTTGCAGAATACAGATTGGGGAGGAAATTAGGACAATTCCAATTTATCCTGGTTAAGTCCAAGGCAACTCCAAGTCACCCAAGCACTAATATCATGTCTATAGATATGATTGAAAGGTGGTAGAGTGTCTGGAGGCTCAGGGTAGAGTATTGCATTATCAGGTTTTAGCTACACTGGGTAGGATTCATATCAATAATGTAAAGAGTCTGCTCACTATATTCACTCCTGATGTAAGGGTTGGAAATCTTCCTGACACATGCAAACCAAGTGGTGAATTCAGACCGTGAAAGAGCAGCAAATGTAAGCAGCGCTGGTTTAACTGCCGTCTCACTGTAATGCAACAAATGTGGAGCTGCACGGCAGGAGCTTTGGCCACAAATAGTCACTGTGTCATATCTATGTGGCATAAGTGGGTTAGCTTCTCCTCACAAACCCCTGAGGAGCCGCCATTATAATCACGAACAATTCAACACGTCTCACTGTGCAGATCCCACACATTAGTCATGCGGCTGTGTGCTGTCTCATTAAAGTACTTCTTAGTTACTTTTCTGCTCCATAATTGTCAGAGTAAAACACTGCGCTTCAGCAGCAGTAGAGGAGAGTAACTCAGGACCGTTTTCTTCAGTCTTTATCATGTTGCTGCACGTTATTATAGGCATTGCATCCACAAAATGTAAACATAGTGGATAAGTAAATGAGAAAATGGATTGTTTTGGATGTTTTGTGCACTTATACTGTGATGGCAGCCTGGTTTGGTCCACTCATAATTAAATTTTGAAGACTGAAAGCTGTCTTAATAGCTGTGGTGATAGGAAACTGAAACTGAAATCACTAAACTCAATCTAAGAGAACGCTGTACTCACTCAGGTTCTGAAAGTTCTGAATGACAATCCTATATTCTATATTCGGAAAATGCAATTTTACCTTCTTTTACCTTTACCTTCTTACCCCCATATCTGTGTCGCCTCATGTCCGCAGCCAGGAGTGGGTACAACTCCGGCTCATCACATCGGCTCCTCTTCAGAGTCCCCTCAGAAAAAACGGCTTTTTCCTACGCTGCACCTTCACCATTTTATTTCCCTGGGCGAATTCAAAACTCGACTGACAAACCTTCTCGACTGAAATCTTGGCCAGGTCTCCCTCCAAAAAGAGATTTAATCTCAAGGGACGTCCTGGTAAAATAAAGACAAACCTAATCTGTACAACTTCTCCTTTCTCCCATCTTCCATCACACTGCTTAATAAACAGCCTACTTTATGTTAAATGACTGTTATCTTCTGGATATTCCAAGGTTTTAATATTAGTCCTTTCTATGTTGTCTATTCATTAGTTGGTCCCGGGTTTTATGTTTTTCAAAATTCTGAGGTTTTATTGAATGCTAAATGCACTCAGAAAATCAAAAGCACCTTCAATGCTGCTGGCTTTGCTGTAGTATTATGAATGTTGTTGATTCTGTATGATTACTATGAATGACAAGTAATCTCTCAAGTATATGTTTGTTTCTAAATTCAACGCTGCCCGACAAATTTCCCTTTGGGACAATAAAGTTCATCTTGAATCCAGAAATTCAACAGACATTGCCTCCACCCTAACCCACTACACAAAACCCAAGCAAAGACGTCACAGATATGCTGCTGTCCTGTGCTAGTGGCATCGTTTTGAGCCGCAGACGAGGAGTCGGGGAAGTTCCCAATTGGTGAATTTGAAATGTGATGATTCACTACATTGAAATGTATTTTTTTGTTGTAAAGAGGTTGGCTGCGGAAACGGTTCCCAAACATGTGAAAACTGATTTAAAAATGCAATAATTAAATTCAGTGGACGACCAAATTTTACGTTACTCCACATCTCCATATGCTTGTGGAAAGCCGCACTGCATCGTTACTATAGTGTTCCCCTAAAACTAAATATCTTACCACAGAGCAGTGGATCATCACAACAGACTACATAGATGAAGAGATAAGTATTGATTAACGCCTTCCCTGAGCACACACACGTTATCTTTCATTGTAGATTTTATCTTAGGAGAGACATTAGAAGTCCTTTCATCCCCGAGTCTGATTATAAAACTAATTACAAACTGTCCACTCTCGTCATTTACTAGCACAGTGTTGGAGCTGTCGCGTTCATTGTGCTGTGCAGATAATCACCTTGTATACACCAAGGTTCTTGTTATTGTTGTATGAAGTCTATTAGGGCTGTCACTTTCTATCCAAAATTATAACATGTGTTCAAACATTGAGTGAAAAATCAAAACACTTCTGATTTGTTCTGATTCTCACATCCTTGTTTCCATGTCAACACTCCAGTGAGACACGTGGCGTGTGTTATTTATCATTAACTGCTGTGCTGTGTGCTCCCATCGGTGTGTGTTTTCTGTGCCTTACACTCAGAGAGTCTCTTAGTGTAAGGCCCTGCATAATATTCTCATCTCATCTCAAAACTTGTTCCCTCAACTGCCTTTGTAGTTTCAGCTAAACAGCCTCTTATGACTCACAGTAGTCAGTACATTGTGAGGTGGGATCAGATTTTTTTCCCCCAGCACTGTGGAGGAGTGAGATTAGCCTTTAGAATTACCACCCACTCCACCTCCACCTCTGGAAAGCAATACTGAAAGGAAAAGACCCCAACCCTCCAGCATCTGGAAAAAGCATCGTTGACATACATACAGTCATCTGCGCCGCTTCTGCAGGAGCTTTTCATTACAGAAAAAACATCTAAGTGAGATCAGAAGAACATAAATGTCCCTGTGAAATCCCATTGGTTGCTGCTCACACACACACACACACACACACACACACACACACACACACACACACACACTGGTGAGCAGACAGATGCTGCCTCCGGCTTCTCATCAGAGATTTTAATGATGTGACAGTAGCTGGGTGTACACTTGAAAATAAACTCTCACTCACTCCTGGTCTTTCTAGACGAAGCCAGGAGCCGCTCAAAGGAAACTGGCCTTGGCCGAGGAGAGTGAAATAAACATGCAAAGTCTACACATTTGAATTTAAATCATCTCATGGCATTGCAGATTATCTCTGGATGAGAGGCACACTTCATGCGCTGAAACTAAATGTACCTTGTGCAGTATGTGCAGGATCACAGCACAGCTCTGAACTGTATATGTACTGTTTCTGAAGCTCCCCAAGCCTCAGTTGACATCTGATTCAATGAGTTTTCAAGGGTTTTTACTGGAGAAATTCCCTAAAATTCAAGGACCAAATGTGCCGACACGGCTTAAGATGGGAGGGATGGCACATGGCTTCCACTTTTATTGATTTGCAGCACACACTCTATCTGACAAAGTGATTGTCCTTCGGATTTTGGGCAAGCCAGTCTTTGTAATGTTCTTTTGGGAGCGTACAGTGCCCACAGCATCGCTAGTAATGCATTAAACCGGAGGTGGTGACGAAACAAACAAGATCTAGAACAACAAATATCAACTTCACTTCTTTCTTGTACAAAATTCAAGCACTTTCGATGACCCATGTCTATTAAGGGCAGTTTTCTTGAATTTATTTCTCAAATTTCAAGGATTTCAAGGACCCATGGGAACCCTAAACAGAACATTTAGCAATACAGCTCTGTCAGATCCAACATTTGGTCTTTTGGAAGGATCACAGCTGGATGGATAGCTATGACAATTTGTTACAAATATCTCAGGCCCCTCGTGGTTAAATGGTCTTACAGGGCGACTCCCACTGGGGTAAGTGATCCTGCCTCAATTCTGCAAAATCTGCAAAATGCTTCACAGATATTGAAAGTCCCCCATGTGACACATTTCAATAACTTCAGTTTGTTCCCCCCTGTAGGTGCTGTTCAAATCTACTATTCATCAAATCCACAACAGGTCTGTTGTGGATTTGATGAAACATACAGGTTACTCTCCTTGTTAGCATTTAGCTCAAACTGCTTTACAGCATAGAGGAAGGAGCGTTTCCCTCCACATCTTGTCCCACCCTGACCACTGTTCCCTAGCAACAGAGCTGTAGCTGGACACAGCGCGGATCACCAACAACAAGTTATGTCACAATTATTTCCATGAAAATTCAAGTTACATTTTTAAACGCAGCCTACAAAGGAGGTGGAACACAGCTTTAGACATTTCCACTGACACCCTGGGGGTCTGTTCTTGTCAGGGTGGAAAAGGCTCTAAAATAACATTTAGACTATAAATGAGCAGTGCAGCGGTGCAAACCAATATATCTGTTTGGCATATAAAGAGTTCAGTTGAAAGGTATCCTTTTGTGTTTGTTATAAAATGCTGGTTATTCATTATTGGATAAAACAAACTGTCGCCCCACAAAGGTACAACAAAAGTATCGCTGGCTTTCAAACCAATTCATCAGTCTAACCCTGTGTCACAGTTAGATCATGTTCAGTCTATCCCCTGTAGTTCTATGTGGCAAAGCACAGTATAGTGAATCTGAGGGGAAAAGCTGTCAGAAAGTAGGACAGTGAGAGGAGGAGGGTTGTTTTCGTAGACCTTCACGTCTGCCCCGGTAGTCTTTGATCCTGACCACAGCGCCTTAGCTTCACATAACCTCCTGCTGGTTTAGACACAGCAGTGGCTGACAAATACCTGGAATGGCAACATGGACAGGTAACCTCAATACCCAGCAACACTCTGAGATCTGCAGTGTGATACTCAGAAGCTGCAAGCAGAATAATCTACAGGGGAAAACATGATGGGAACTTACTAAAGTGCTTGCAAAGCTATATAAAAAATATCTCTTTTAACTTTTTCACCCCACAGGAATATATCAATTGTATTTACAGTATATGCCCCACGTCATAAACACAATTTGCCTTATGTGGGCTTATGTGTTACGAACCATCTTGCCAAATTTAAATGATCAAGCCTTTAAAAGTAAAAAAAATTAGCTTCAAAGTTATGTCAAATTCAGCACACATACACACTTCACTGATTCGCATATATGCTTTAGTGGGGACCGAAGCTGGTGAACATTGTTGTTCATTAGCGTTTATACAGAATATAAAACATAAATGCTCCGGTATCAAACCATTTGTTTACCATGTAGCTACAACTTCTTTCTGTACTTTGCTATATGTACTTCATTTTCTCATCTTCAGGATTTTAAAATAAAAAGACAGAACAGGGGTCCCCAGTCCTTGGTTGACATCTTCTTTTCATCTCACTTTTTAACGACCAATTCCCTCAAATTCAAGGACCATGCACACACACAGATTAAGATGGGAGGGCAATTTGTAACAGTCGATTCGCCCACAGTGTCTACTTTTATTGATTTTCAGCATGCCCTGCATCTGGTCAAGTGATTGTCCTTGGGATCTTGGGCAAGTCAGTCTTTACTCTATGTTTTATCCTGCCTAGTCTACGTACATCAAGCAATGCAGGGCATGAAACAGTAGGTGATGAGAGACATTTACCTGAATATCAACTTCACTTCCTTCTTCCACAAAAGCACTTTCAATGTCTTTATCCAATTCACAAACTTTCACGGATTTCAAGGACACATGGGAACCATGGTTTTAGCATCCAGGGACGATTAATTTGCAAGACAAAGACACCTCAGTTAGCCAGCAAAGCAAAGGCAGTGGTGCTGAGGGTATTCAACATAAAACAGCGTATAACGTAAAAGGAGTTATGTTAACTATAACTCTAGCGCATCACCGAGTCATATTTTTGGACACACCTAACAAAATCCTGAACAGAAGACTGGAAATAAACAGTTTTTTGTCTTCCCTCCATAATTCCTATCTGTCTTTTTTTTTCACATGGAGAATCTCTGCATTTGCCTTACATGCACTTAGAAATATCTTCTTATATCTCCTTCTTAGCAGGCTTATGATTCATTCTAGTCTTCCTTGCAGAAAAAAAGAACCAGCTGGCTTCTTGAAATGAGTCGTCATATTTTCAGCAGGGCTACCTGCTGTGGTTATGTGTCACACACTCAATGTGAAGCTGCCTTTGAACCGGTATGGGGTAACAATGAACAACACACACATACACACACACACACACACTTCCAGGGGCCGAGACCCGGTCACAGGAAAGGTAGCCATTCGATTGAGTCACAGACAGGGCAACACCGAGGCCAACTTCCAGAAATTAAGGTCAGGTTCAATTGTTTTGGTCTAATAATGTGCACCGCGCACACACACACACACACACACACACACAATACTGGTCTTAAATGCCTTGTTTGTCAATAAAGTGTTGGTGAAAATAACACACCAATGAATGCAATTTTAATTTTAGTGCATGTGTCAATGCTCATTTCACCCAAAGCTGAGTGTCAGAGTATCCACACATTGACAAGGGGCTCTGATGTGGGGCTCTGTTGTGACCATTTCCTCTTCCTGTTTCCTGCTGTTTACTGACACTTGAGATGAGTCTGTCGTCAGGGGATTCACTGCCAACACACACACACACACATATTTGCCTCATTTGTATTTAAAGGGAGACGTGTAGTCGGAAGATCTGTTTCTGTTTGTATTTCAACTAGAAAACACGAAGTGGGGGTAAAAGTCTGTCTCTGGCTCAGAAAAACAAATGTTGACAGTCCAGGAAGAAACAATAAACTACAGCAATAAAACAACATAAACCAGACAGGACACATACACACAAAAGTGTATTTAGATTAATAAGCAGCTTGAAAAGCAGTTACACTGTCAGTGATTCTGCAGAGCTAATATTTCTTTCATTTCAGGTAATTTTCATTAAACTCTGTTATTGCGGTTTATGTTATAAAGTTCTTATGTCTTTTCCTAATATTTTATCAAGTAAGCCTGAGATAAAACACCTCACATACTATTATGTGTTACCAGGTCTCATGTAAGAGTAAGACGACAACAAAAAGGACTTCCTGTGTGTCTCATTCATTACTGCAGATCACAGCTTGTGAAAGCTCTTTACACATGTGATAATTGCGGTGATTCTGACCACTATGTGAACACAGCACAGCATTGTACTTCTCCTAGTTTCCCCCTGAGAAACACCGTGTGAGTACCTGTCGTTTTGAAAGCACACTTCAAATAAGCTGAAGCAAAAAAAAATTACCAGTGAATATAAAAGCATTTCAAGTTACCTCCACACTCACGTTTGGAACTTTTGTAAACTCTGCTTATTTTGAAAACTCCAGTGTTCTAGTCTTGACAGGCAGAAAAAAAAGTCTGCTTCCTGCTTGGGTCCTACCAGACCTGAGATTGACAACCAGCTCACCCTTTTCTGCCAGTGACCCTTTCACATTTTCAACAATCCAGAAACAAAAAGAAATCCCTGCTTTTACTTTTCACCACTGCTGCAAACCAGCTGCAGCGCAGATGATCTGCTTCACATATACACTTGCACGCACAGGCCCAATGTACAGTATCTGCTGGTCACGTGATCTATGTATTGTACTTTTTTTTATCTTTTGCTTTTGTTTATGTTATATTGCTTATATAAAACATAGTGTAATACTGTCTGCTCCAAATCCTGCTGTTATAATAAGAGAATTTCCCCAGTGTGCGATCAATAAAGTCAAATCTAAGACAGTGCCGGTGTGTCTCTGGATGCTTAACCCCATATGGTTCAGTAAGGAACCCTCTCGTCATAATTAATATTTTTTTTGTACAAAAATGACAGAAATACAGTTATATTTGGAGCTGATGGCTACAGACGTTGAATAACATTTTAGATGTATGAGCCTGACCTTGAGGAGTGGCTTTGCTTTGCCAGCAGCAGCAGGGTGAGGCAGCATTAGTGCAGCAAGAAATGAGAGGTCTAACTAAGAGGTCTTAGTTAAATAGACCACCTTGGTGTGAGTGTGGCTGAATCATGATTAATAGACTGTGGTCAGCTGGCGGTAGAGGACTACCTACATTAACTAATACAAAGCTTCATTATCCAGCCAATGGGGGGGTGCATCAGTGTGCTCCTCCAGTCTCATCCACTCATCAATAGTGACAGACAACCATCCACTCTCACACAGTGTCCAATTTTGCCTAATCCCCAAATCTGCATGTCTTTGGACTGTGGGAGGAAACCGGAGAACCTGGAGAAAACCCACCCACACACACGCATAGGCCCATGTTCTGACCAGATGGTCTCTGACCCGGGTCTTCTTGCTGCAAAGGCAAGAGCGCTTCCTCCAGTCCCAAGCTCAGATAAATAGAGAGGAGTGATGTCTGACATAAAAGAAAAAAACAAAACAAATCTACAGTATGCCAAAAGAAGATCCACTATATGGTGACTGCACAAATTGGAAGTACAGGCAGACCAGTGAGATTAAAGGGTGGAGATTAAATGGGCATGACCTTTAGTGATGGCATAGCTGACTGACACAATGCAACCACCAAAAGACGCTTCTGTCAAGAGAGAAATCCCCCATCGTTAACCGCAGAGAGCTCTCTCTGGGTGAGCCAAGTCTGCATCTTATCACACATGTATACAGTGTGCGCGTCGAAGAATAGATAGTGAAAGTGTGGTTCTTGTAAATCTAGTAAGTCTGTCAGTGGGATTCCTTGAATTATCCACTCAACCTCCACTACAGCAGCATTACAGCAGCGACGCCAGTGAAGCACAAAAGCGGTTTCATTCCTACACACTTCTCAAGATTTCTCTACAGTATACTGCACTAATTGAACTCTGGTGATTTAAGAACTCATGTCAGAGTTAAATCCAGGCTTTTGGCTCCTTTTCACCTCAGACTCTGCTGACAGCACAAATATTATGCGTCGCAACATGGAGACTATAAAATGCGGGGGGTCGGATTCTTTAAGAGACAAAGTGCAATATGTGACGTTTAATTTAGGGCCGGTAATTAGCTCAGTATATTGACGAACCGACACACTGATCTTGCCCTAATGGTAGCTCTTAGAACCACTGTCACTGCAGCACAGAATTACACCCCGCTATGGCCATTAGCACAAAACAGAAATGTGATATCTGGACACACAGATCTGCTGGAGAGAGAGAGCGAGAGAGAGAAAGAGAGAGCACAGCTGAAGGACAAAGGAAAGAGGAAGATGGGGGAAGATGATGAGGTAGTGGTGGTGGTGGGTGCGTCAGCCTTTAGTGGGTTTCCACACATACATTTATCACAGTCAACTGAGGAGGAAGACACCAATCAATAAGGCTTCTTTCTCTCATTTTCCCTTCTGTGGTCATTTCACCCCCACCGACTAAAAAAAACAATAAAACCAGCAACTTTATCAACCTCACCGTGCAGGAAAACAAAGGCTTTCAAACTCTAGCGTTCATAGAGGAGTGGGCCACTTCCAAGACAAGTGTGGATCGGAGTGGAAAAAATAAATAAATAGAAAAAATTAAAACACATAAATCTGTCGCAGAGTAGTAAACCGTGATTTCATAGCGGATAGATGAGAAGAATATGATGCAGCTGTAAAAACATGAGCATGTGGCAGCGCTCTGGCTATTTAGCTGACATATTACAGAGTGAAACACATGAAGTATTGTTAGAGGAGGTCCCAGTGCGCCAACAGGGTTTATCACTTAATAAAATGTATAAATATTTGATAGTTTAATTTCATATTCTGGTGTAAAATATATAAAAAAAATAAAAAAAATCACATTTCACTTGTTAAATGTGATTGTGAAATGATTATTCTTAGATTTTGCAATGCTGATGCACAGATGTGCAGGTCTTTTTTTAAATTTAATGCACAATAGATATTGTAAATCCATATTAATTGGCTAAATAAATATTCTAAAATTGCATTATTAGTTGCTTTAGGTGTGAAATGCAAATATTATCCTCTGAATTTGCTTTATAGTATAATCCAGGGTTGTCAAACATACGGCCTGTGGGCCAGAACCGGCCCACCAGAGGGTCCAATCCGGCCCGCAGGATGAATTTGTGCAAATATAATGTCAAAAACTGTATTTTCCAGTTCCAGATACATGTGACTAAAATGTTTTGTGTCTCTGTGGACTCACTAAGATCTTGCACATGTGTAAATGATAAAACTGAGGCATAATATTGTTGAAATTGTACAACATGTTTTTTCATAATGTTTTGTAAAAAGATAAGTGTGTAGTTATTCGTGTTTTATTGTATTATTTTACTGGTCTGGCCCACTTGAGTTCAAATTGTGCTCCCCTGGACTATAATGAGTTTGACACCCCCAGTATAATCCTTTGTTTTCCTTTGTGTTCCTTGTGATTTCGCAGGTAATGCATTGTTTCGGGGCTGAAATGAGATCCGTGGTGAGTGAGGACATACATCTATCTGACAGGTCAATCTGTGACACTCATTTTCCAGGACTGAAGATTCTCATGTGATGGAGTTATGGAAGGTTCCTGTCAGCACTTTGACAGCATTTCTGCAATCAGCCACAATCAGAGACTTAGCAGTAAAACAGAAGTGAGGCCCGTTAGTCATTCATTACGAGCGAGGCACATTTCAAAATCATGTTTCTCAATGAGATCACAGTGGGAAACATGTGACATGTGGAATAGTTTCTCAGAAGACATTGCTTATCATCACACATTTTACTCTTACTTATTATATATTATATTAATCATTGTCACAAAAATATCAGCTATTTCCTGTAAATCCACCGAGACTCCTGCCTTTAGTAGAAATGCCTGTATGCTATATCTCACAGTATTACTTATAAATACATAATAAGTATTTTCTTACTTATTATGTGTCTTTTTTTTTATCACATTTCTGTTGATCATCTGTTGACATATGAATGTAGCACTGCATCATTTGATTACGTATTGACATGTATAGACTGAAAGTCTTTGTACAGATATATACACATAACAACGTATTAATAATGGATAGTAGTCTACTATTAGCAGTGCCTTAAGGGATAATCTGAATAATACTATTACCAGCAGTGCTATTCATAGAAAAGCAAAAGGCATATGTCTATTCTGTTGGCACATGCTAGTAGGAAAACATAATTTGTCACTTAAAGATGATAGCCACATAAACTGATGTTTTTCTAATTTAATGACCATCTTAAAATTTAAAAACCATCCCTACAGTACATTGAATTGTCCGGATACATCAATTCACTTGGAAAATCCTCTCAGAAATCTTCTGCAAATACAATTGAAACAGTAATATGACATCATAGCTCTCGATATCTTCCCCAAACTCCTCACACAATCAACTCTCGGCCCTCTCTGTTCAATGTGTATCAGAGTGTGCGCATCGTGGCCCATGCAGCCAAGTTTCTTTTCTGTCCCTGCAGAGCTTCCAATCCTCCGTGTGTCTACAGACAGATGTGCAGAGCAGATGTTTCTGCATGGAGGGGAAAAGACCACAGACAGAACTGAATGTGTTCCTATGTCGCAGGCAATATGCAGCCACGTTTTCAATCACAGAACTCCAAAAAGCGCAAAAAAACATTTGTCTGATGTATTTATGTTATCAGTGAGTGAGATTATTTTTGAACATTAAGTTGTACGAGTATGACACAGACCCCAGGAGTAGAGTGGATGCAAAGTGTCTCCGGTTCGGAGATCTCGCCCCGGTTCGGAGCCGAGAAAAGTAGTTCTGGGAGAGAGCTTGGGACACATAGCTTACAGGTTTTAAACCACAAACATGAATGTGCTATCAGTTAGGCACAGTGTTTCAGCTGTTCTAGTCTGAGAGAGAGAGGGAAATTAAACAAACAAACACTTCCAACAAAGAAATTGACGATGAACTGTCGAAAATCCACTGAACCAGTGTACACAGACGAGGAACTCTACCAGAGAGAGAGAGCGGACAAAGAGAGAGGAGTAGGTGTAGGTGAGTGGCAGCTTCGCCCATTTCCTCCACTCCTCACCTCATTAGCCTCTGCAGAGCCAGACAAGGATTAGGGAGCTGATTCAGGGATGTTAAGTTCACTCTTTGGACTTTGTGGGATTCACTCAAGAGTCATCAAAGTGAAATCACAGCGAGTGAAACTGTTGGAAGGGAATCAACTTCGCCTAGCATTGACTTGAAGCCATTCAAATCGAGTTCACACAACACAACTTGTAAAATGACGTCTATTCTCCCAGGACGCACATGCAAGAAGTGATACAGGAAATGATGTGGAGTGAATTGATACGTCTGACTCTTCTTTTTCTGGTGTTCTACATCTGTTTTTCATTTTCTGCCTCCCATCTTTTGTCCATCCTGATCAATCGAGATAGCTGGAGGTCGTCCGATCAGATTCGAGCAATCGGGGAATTTTGGTCAGAGTTGGCGACGACTTGGCAAAACTCTGGGGCGTAGATTTTTGTATGATAAATAAGGCTTTAGTTACGCATTCAGTAATGCATTTCAAACGCGGAGCTTCAACAGCAGCAGAGAACTGTCTGCAATATGTGATGCTACAAAAAGCAGCTAACAGTGTAGTTTAGCAAGGATGGATTTAGATAAATCAAAGTGTCTTTGGTAAAAAATGGAGGCAGAGGTTTCGCTGTGGCGACCCCAAAAGGGAGAAGGCGACAGAAGAAAAGAAGGAAATGTCTTGATTGAAGTGATCAAATATGTGTATATATATATATACATATATATATACATATCTATATATATATATATATATATATACATATATATATATATATACATATATATACATATATACATATATATATACATACACATATATATTCGAGAATTTCAAACAACAGCACTACTTTTTTTTTACAAATCATAGGAATATGCAAATCTATCTGTAACATCTTGTGAGGACAAAGAGTTTCATGCGCACATCCTGTTCATCAAGACTCTGCTGGTTTCTCCACACTGAAAACGCTCCCCTATGAGACCAAGGCAGAAACATGCCAAAAGTGTTTTTAATTATAGATGTCTAAATGAATAGATGATTTAATACTCACTGCTTCTTAATTCAGTTCAGAAAAAAAGGAAGAAAAAAAAAGGGAGCTTTCAAGTTGTGATAAATATGACCATATATAAAGCCCCTTTCATTTCCCTTCTCAATACTTTGGGTTAATTTTTTGTTCATAATGTGCAAGTGTATTCATCTGAAGGACAGTATTCTCACTCCTTTTGTGTGTGAAAGCCTTCAATTGGTCAACACATATCCCATTTCCACTGGTCAAAAACAGGTGTAATGCCGGGTTAGAAGTGTTTCTCACCAGCGAGAGTGTGACTCACTCCAAAGTCAAATGACTCTGTGACTTCACCACCGATCAGCATTAGGGGGAAAGCAAGACATACTGTAGCCGTGTGACTAATACTGTAAACATAGCTGTAGGAAGTGAAAGGTCAATTCAAAGACTAAAGTCCAAGATACCAAATAGTTTCCATCAGAAAAAGGTATTTTTTCTTCTTCCTTTGACTATTTTTGTTTCCACGATGTCATAATTAATGCACCCATGGGTGAAAAAAACAAGAAAGAACAACCACTGGCAATGTGAGTCTTGTTAATACATATATATATATATATACACACACATATATATATATATATATACATATTTAAAATCCTGTGTATAATTGCTCATTGAAAGAGTGAAAGAGACTCTCAGGGATGAACATTACAGCATAATATTCAGCACACACACACATACTATTATAGGGCCGATTAACAGCACACTGTGTTTATAGACCTTTGATCTCATCTGTTTATGACATTAACATACTGTTTTTGTAAGTTTCACTTCCCCATGTCGGCTAATCAATTGTAAAGTCTCCCGGTCTACATGTTTCTTCTCCCTCAGACACCCACACACGACCTGTCATCACATATAAAGCCCCCCACCCTCTCTCCTACTCAAGGCTACAGTCTCTAATTAAACCTCGTGGGGAATCGAGGAGGACGGCAGCGCTGTCAAGGAGCCACATGCCGTTTCACAGCGAACGAGCAAGGTCCTATCAAAGTAACGAACCTCAGGCAAGACTTTTAACCCCACGTGAAGTCTGCACGCTGAGCCAATTTCACTCTAATGAGAGGAAGCCATTAAGCTGCTGGGTCGTTTCGCTGAGTCGGGCTTTTGGACTGTGGGTAAAGCTGCAGCGTGTCATCAGACAGCGTTTAGCACCTGTAATGCCAGGAAGAACATCTAACTAATGACGGTGTAGACATGACAGACAGGCCATAGGGAACAACAACTAAAGAAAGACTGGATTTCATGCACTCAGGCCTTATTTGGATGAAAAAGAACTCAATTATAAATCATTTTTACTAAGTTCTACAACTTTGACACAAAAAACACTTTTGCCCACTTGACTAATTTGGTTCAGCCTTGGGGTTGGACAGCTGGCACACAGTGAGCATGGATGCAGGCAAGAGCCAAGCCTGACTGAGCACTCCTGTCTTACCTTTCCAAAGTCCCGGACATCGAAAAGGTCAAAGGCCTCGAACAGCTCGCTCTTCTTCATGCCAAATATCTCGATACACGCTGCCAGAAAGGTCCTGATATTCTTCAGGCACAGGAACTGTTTTGGGAAAGACAGAGAGTCTTGTTATTCGGTGACTCGCACAGAAGTGTAATCACAGTGCGATTTGTTGTCTTTCCACGACATTGTCTGTGTTATCAGTGGTGCAGCTTTGAAAAACAGACAAATCAGTGTTTATTGGCACCACAAGAGCATCTCGGTTTATTAATATGATGCTTTTCCTGTAGGACACAGGCCAGCAGAGTGGTGGCCAATTAGGAGCAGACAATTCAACAGAGCAGGAAAAGAAGATATATGCTGAGAGAGATCTTATTTACTCCCACAATACAGCTTTGTCTTCATTTAACATATGTAAATAAAAACAGATCTCTGACCACTGTTCAGCTGTCACCTTCACTGTCCCTCAAAGATCCCTACATAGTAGGTTCCTACAGTAGTAGGGATTTGTCATATGTGACAAATATTGATCTTATTTCAGAGAAACGAATGCTGTTGCTTGTACTGTGCACCTTTTTGATTTTAATGCACCTGGGTTCAATAAGACAAACTAATTTATTTTTTATTTTAAAGAGAGCAACAACTGTGAGAGCTACTACAGTGCACATTTTTGAGAGAATGAGCAATTTTTTTTTTCTTAGTTCAAAGTGAAAAACATCACTGCTACTAACTCTGATTCTGTTCACGTACAGGTCTTTGTTATGCGCCTTTCATGCATTTGCCCTGTTTTTTAAATTTTAAATGTGTTTTGAAAATGCAGCCCAGCTGAGTTTGTAATTAAATGGCCCAGCTCTATTTTGCACACACAAAAAGCATGCCCATGAATAAAAATAGAAAAGTACGATGTGTACGACTGATTTTATGCGAAACAAATAAGACTGAAGAACAATTACCACTTCTTTTTTGCTTATTTTGTCTCAATGTCCAAAAACAGGCCAAAAAATGGAAACTGGTGACAAAGACTCTGATTTGCTGGCTTCCTGCAACAGTGCAAGTGAAATTACCATAATAACCACACGTTGGCTTTGACGTGCAACTTCTCAGCTTTCAGAAACCGTTGGAATTTTTTCAATAGCACAAACTGTCGCGCAATTACGATAATGTAAAGGTCGCTTGTGCAAACATGTCATCTGTGATACGCTCAGATTAAAATAGCATCATCATGGTCTCCTTAGTTGTGGAGGATTGTTATGTTTTTTTGGAAAGCACCTTTGGTGATTCTAAAGTGTATTAGTGACATAGATGGAGAAAACTTTTTGTGTTGAGGCAACACAGGGGGCTACGGACAAGATATAATGAGTTCTGAACCTGTATATATACAATATATTGTGTTCATAATACAGCATTATGTGAACATTTAGTAAATAATACACTTTATGATACAGACTGCATACATATCGTGATAGCTCCAGTTCCACCCTGTTTTCCTCCAACTGAGCAAACTGTTTCTAAAGCAAACACACCCACAACTCAATAAAACACCACGCTGTTACTCAGAGATTGAATCCAGATTGTTCCCTGATTAATCTACAATATAGAGAAGGCTACTCCTCCCAAAACACATGAAGGCCAGACCTCACTTTCACTCTTATTTATGAGCTTCATAAACACATCAGTTCCTTTGACTTATCTGCTTGCTCTCTAAAGATTGGTTTTGGTGCAACAGGGTGAAAGGAGGTGGAATTGTGTTTTGAGTAGTCTTTCTTTTAATTCTGGAATAGTGTAATATAATACTGTCACTGGGAAAAAAAAAAACATTGTGACGCATTTTAGTTTGCTCACCTCAATAACCTCCAGACAGTGTTTTCATTACTTTTTATTTCCCTGTTGAGCTGCAGTAGAGGAACAGTGACAGTATATTTGAAAAATAGGAACCTGATTTGCTGAAGTCTCACATTAATTTTGGAGACATAGGCATTTATCATAAAAATGTCATTCCTTATTTTTAACATTCAGGCTTTACAGGAAAAGATAATTTATAAGACGCTGAAGAAGATACATGGGAACAACTGCCAAAACAAAACACCAGGTTCAGGTTGAACCAACTTTTTCAGCATAGTCACACTTTTCATATCACACATTCTGTGTATTGTTGTTTTCTCGCCTCCATATGTTGTAATGTAATGACGTACAAATACTTCTAACTGTACTTAGTAGTAGAATTATCACATATCTGTACTTAGTTATTTATATTTCTGACAACTTTTACTTTTACTCCATCACATTTCCTCAATAAAATATGTACTTTTACTCCGAAACATTTCCCTTAACCATCTTCGTTACTACAAAATAAAAGTTGAGTTGATGACGTAATGCCCGTTTGTCGATGCTAGTTGTTTTTAGCGGCACCGGCGGTTAGCCGCTAAGCTGTTAGCCGCAGAGTTCGGCTCCAAGTGGACTTAAAACACACCAGCGGCTCGTTGTTTACCGTGTCCGACACCGAGGCTCTGGTCCCCGGGTCTCTGGTCTCCTGTCTCCGGGTTTCGGTTGTACACTCCGGACGCCGGGTATCAGCTATCCGCCGTTTCAGCTCTCAGCTGTCAGCTGAGCGGCCAACCGGTGAGCTAGCGAGCTCACGCGGGTAAACCGCGGATTTCGTGTCTAAGTTGAATTAAGTAGAAGCTCCACAAACTCCAACAGTTTCAAAAAGGTTCAAAAATACAAGCAGACACAGGGAGGTTGAGAGAGAGAGAGAGAGCTTGACACCATTCATGACAGAAGGTTAATTTGAATGTTGTTCGCTGGTACCTATTATGTTTTTATTGATAAGAAGCCACAATAAATGTCATATTCATAATTGTAACTGCTCACTTTGTTTAAATACTTTTACTTCTAATACTTAAGTACATTTTATATATGAAAAAGACTTTTGATACTTAAGTACAGTAAATGTCAGGTACTTTAAGACTTTTGGCAGCCCGTGAACAGGTGGAAAGGGAACTTGACTTGTAACCGGAGGGTCGCCGGTTCAAATCCCCACCCGGCTAAAAAGGGCTGGGGTACCCCTGAGCAAGGCGCCCAACCCCCAATGCTCCCTGGGTGCCACTCAGTGTGGCAGCCCACTGCTCCTAATTCTAGGATGGGTCAAATGCAGAGGAAAACTTTCCCTAAGGGGATTAATAAACTTTTACTCAAGTAATATTCTAAAAGTTGACTTAAACTTCTACTAAAGTCGTTTTCTGGTTACATACTCAAGTACGTGAAATATTGGTCAGACTTATCAGTGACAATAACTACAGCATATGCAGAAGAGAGGGATTTAATCTCTACAAGATCATGCTAATGAGATGACATCCAGTTTGTGGTCTAATATCTTTGCTGCCAGCAAATAAAGAATCATAATGCAGGTATTCTCAGGAAAGGGGAGAACAACAGGCCAGGGAATACTGTGTCCCTAATTACAGCAGCTGCGGGGTGCATCCCGGGCATGAAATCAAGCAATCAATAAAGTAACTCCACTAATAAACAGGGTTGTTTACTGGGAGCGTCTCATCTACAGCCTAAACCCTGAGCTAATGATCTTAATGGGGCCTCGCCCAGACACTATTCATCTAAATTATGTGCCGAATGCCACTAACTGTGGAGCGGTTAGTAACATGCAGTATCTGTGACTTACACCACCCATTAGCTTTCCTGTAGCTGATACAGGATAGGACAACACAAGAGAGCTGATGAAAGACTTATTGAGGAAGTGGTGTTGCCACATAGCTGTGCACCACATGGATTAGGTTGAAGTGATGATCTCATCTGCAAAGGTGCATTTGAGAAGAATTGCAGCATTTACTTTACTTAATTTACTATAAGAATGTGTGTTTTCTATCGGTTTATTTTCAGCACTACCTAGGCAAGCTGATGAAATTCTTACTTTTTTTTCATTTTCACCAATTATAAAAACACACATGAGCAAAAAATACTCAAAATGATTTAAATTGGATTGAATTTGTTTAATTTAGCTCACTATCACACACACAAGGACAGAGATTAAATAGTTTCCAAAGCACTAAATTGTAAAAACATGTATTCTGACACTGTAAACTTCCATCCATCCATCTTCTCCCACTTTACCCTCCACATGAGGGTCGCAGGGACATAGGACAGATCGCCAGTCCATCACCGCCATTCACACATATGGTCAATTTAGAGTGTCCATTTTACCTAATCCCCATATTGCATGTTTTTGAACTGTAGGAGGAAACTGGAGAACGAGGAGAAAACCCACACACACACTGGGAGAACATGCAAACGGGTCGCGAACCCAGGTCTTCTTGATGAGAAGGCAAGAGTGCTACACTGTAAACTTAATATATATGATGTATAATAATATAGAAATATATTATAACAGTGTCTAAAAACCATAAAGAACGTATTAAATTTGTATGTCAAGGCATGTCATTCCACAAAAGTCTCTCAAAAATCAGTCTATGCATGCCACTGAAAAAAATAATCATTCCTGTCCAGGATCTGTACCACATGAGCACTAAGGGTTAGAAGTCACTCACTAACTTTACCCTGTCAGAAGTACTTTAGGTCGTAACGTGGCACGCATGATGGAACTGGTAAGAGGTGACATCAGTGCCAGCACTGGCACAACAAACCCGGCGCCGTATGGTTGTGGCTTGTGTGTTTGAGCAGTGAAGCGTCGTGGCTGAGTCAGACCATGGAGCAAGGACAACAGCACAGCAGTGCATACAGAGGACGGTAAAAATAAATAAAAGAACAGGGACTGGAAAAGAGATCTGAATCAGCAAAGCAGCCGCTAAACAAGCAAAGATACTTTAATTGGATGTTTGAAAAGCGTGTTTTAAGTACAGTAACTGCATCAAAAACACAACGTGACCACCTTTCAAATATGTTTCCTAACAATCCCTCATTGCCATCACCCTCTCCTTCTTCTTTTTCTTATTGGCTAACAGATTTAGAGGAAGTGAATTTCATTAGCTGTTTCCTGTTTCTTAAAAAAAAGAAAGAAAAAAAAAAGGAGCATCATCCAGTCTGTGGCATTAGCATGTGGAAGCCGGATGTGATCGTGATTGACAATCTGTCAGTGTCGTCTTTAAAAAACGACAAAGAGCAGGGGGCAGGAGAGACAAAGCAGACGACAGAACCCATTCCGTTTTCTCCCTAACACCCCTTCACCCCTGTGGTCCCCGGTGAGATCTGATTTGTCCGTACATCAAACACTCCAGCTGAATTAGGTTTCACAGTGGCCTTAACAAGAACGAGAGAAGTCCCCCAAGCAGAGCGCTCCAGATAAGAGGCAGCGTAAAGTAGCGAGCGAGTGAATAATATTCAATGTTTACACTTGTTCACATCACTTTCTTTTATCACGCGGGTACATCCTGTCTGCCCCGGAGTCTCTTGAGAGTCCCACAGGACCTCAGTATATTATCTGAGGGAAGCAGCTTCACAGAGACAGTGTCCCTGGTGCATTGAGCTGAAGACAGAGAACCGTATCCAGCAGAGAGGAGCAGAACGAGGCAGCTACACTGTCACCTTATACCACGGCCTCGTGTGTGCATGTGTGTGGACTCTATGTATGTACTAGGTTATAGAAAACGGCGCTCACTGTTACTGTGGAGTGCACTTTTAAAGCTGATGTAATGAATCAGGAAGTATCACTGGAAAAATGGTCGACATAGCAGGGTGTTTTCCGATCATCAGGTCAACTTTCACTGGACATCCTGAGGTCAAGGAACAAGTCACTGACATCTAGACTCCAAAACGTTTAATCCTAGTAGCAGTGTGACATTGATGTGAAGCACTTTGAGTAATGTGGGTTAGATAAACATTGATTGATTGATTGATTGATTGATTGACTGTTGAGTTTCATCCACAGGTTATTTAAATACGCTGGGATCTTGGCTCTCTCTCCGTGAGCTCCTCTCGTCAGATGGACAGATGAACTTTAGATGATCAGATGGTGTCTGACTCTCTTTTACGCCGGGTTCACACTGGAGACGTGTGCGCAGTGCGTGACGGCTCCAGTGCTGATCTGCTGCGTTCAAACAAGGATCTGCTGTTCAGCTTTTGCCATGTTTGACACATACTTTTAAATGCATATGTCTGTGTACTGAAATAAAAGCCAAGACTCTTCAGCCTTGCATCATCCCACTTGCACATAGTGTATTTCACAATAAAGCTTTGTGGAAAAAGAAAATGAATGTAATCGGGGAACTGAAATGCTGCACCTTCTTTTTTTTCTCAGGTTGATTTGTAGTATTAGGTGTAGTGAAAGAGTCAGTGTGAGCGCCTGTGCTCTCTCTGAACTCCCCTGAGTGGCCAACTTCTTCTTTCACTCTTTCTTGGAATCTTATAGGTCAAAACCAGCCATCATGCTACAAATTTAGTCGTGAGGCTGTAAACAGAGGGGCAGAAAAGTCATTCTCTCTCAGATTACTTCATTTCCATTTTTGCTGAAACATTAAATGGACATAATAACGTCGTATATCCTGCCTACCTTTAAACTGTGTTGAGGTAAAATGCTATCTTTGTCTCTAATCCTTTGTTTCATTCAAAAGAGTTGACACATCAGCCAAATCAGCTGTTTTATCCTGTTTCCAGTCTCTCTGATAAGCAGCTACTGGCAGTGGCCTCATGTTTAGTATGCAGAGGCGAGACTGATCCCTGACTACTGTAACTTCCTTTCTGAATGCTGACAACAGGCGAAAGCGGTTTCATTCAGAGGAAGACCATTAAATGTGACTGACAGCTACGGGAGAACGAGAGATCCGAAACGCCTTTCACGCTCACAGACACGGGGAGGTGTGTTATTATATCAACCAGCAGCAAAACATTTATTCTATCACAATCAGTAAAAATGCCAATTAGTTCATCATATTTAAAAATGCTGAGTGTAAGATTTTCTCTATCAGACATGATTAAAAAAAAAAAGATGACACTGATGAGCCAAGACCTTGGAGACCTGGACTTGGAAAGTGGATAATTGCATTTATTATTTTACTCTATGAAACCTGCAAACCACCTCGTTGTGTACAAGAAGGAATTAAGGAGCGATTATGTTGCACCATCAAACAGGAAACACACACGCAAACACATAAAACCAACAGAAAGAACATTGCGTGGAGGATTTCAACTCCCACCAGTGCACTTCATCTCCAGAAACAAACCATCTGGAATATAAAGCAGAAGAAATATCCCTTTAAGACAGGCCATCTCACTCCTGTGCTTTTCATATGAGCCCTGTCGTGCTCTGTATCCACAGTAAGTGTCAAATATCCAAGTCCACGCTCCATAGCAACAAGCTGAAGCTTTTTTTATGGGCCCGATGTGTATTGTGGAGCTTAATAAAATCCTGTTCTCCTATAGATCGACACAATGAAACACAGCTGGGGTTTGCCTATCTCACTGCTTAAAGCTTCCTGGGCATCCATTAATGGCAATCAAATGGATGAGTCTCTTAAAGAGGAAATTAAGGCCAGTACAAAGAATCTAATTTGGTGTTTAAAAGCTTTTTCTCTTGTGCTCAGTCAGAGCAGCGAGGGACAGCCAGGAAGGAAGATACAGAGAGAAGAGCATGCAGGGAGTGAAAGGAAGAAATCTGTTTCAATCAATGTGCTCCAGCCAGGTCACAACCAGTGACATGTCACAGTCCAAGAGATCAGGTGACGTACATGTCACGTTGAAGCTTTTGTCAGCTGCAGAAACAGGAAATGGGAGGTGGAACGTAGACAAAGGTCTGCTGACACTGACCAAACCGATGCCCTCTTTCAGCCTGACACCACAGTCCCAGCCAGGGTGTTTTAATGGATATTAATGAAATGCTGTCAAGATAATGCAGCGGTCAGCAGCTTTTTTTTAAATCGTGGTAACAGTTTTCGTAATAATTCCTTCTCTTTGCTTCACGTTGTGATAACATCTGCACCAGACTCAAGGGCTACATGGGTCAGACTGTGTTTTCCAGTCTCATTTTCCAGTCACTTTCATGACTCTGCATATGTTAGCTGCATGGTGATCATCTCTCTGTTACCGTCATTTTTCCAAGTGCTGCCCCTCCTGCTCTTTTCCTTCAATATTTGTGCCATATAACACACAAATATATAAACAGGTGAATTTTTACTTTTAACAAGTGAGTTAAAAAACTCAAATTAATAAAACTACATATGATTAGCACTCAATTCTTCAGTTCCTCTCAGCTCTGCTCAAAGTCTTAGGTTGTTTCTCACCCTATTTCTGAAAGATTTAACATTTTAAGTAAAAAAGAATCAGCACAAGTGATCCTTATGATGGACATCCAGGGCTACAATGATTATTTGATTATTAATCAATTACTAAATGAATCATCAACTATTTTGATAGTCAATTAATTGTAATTTTGAGTGTTATCTGGTGTTTCAACATGTTAAATGTGAATAGTTTCTGGTTTATTTGCTCCATATAACAAAGACATCATGAAAACGGAATCATTTTGGTTTGAGGACAAAACAAAAAGCAACATTGTTATTATTTTCAACATTTTGCAGACCAAACAAGTAATTATTTTAATCAAGAAAATAATCGTCAGGTGAATCAATTATGGAAAAAAAATCATTAGTTGCAGCATCATCATGCTAATAATTCTCATCTAGAACGATTCAACCTCCACACATTGAAAACTCATGTTACATATGTAGAAGAAACACACATTGACAGACGGGTCCATGACCTGCTCAGCAGTAGTCGAATGTAAACAGTAGCAGTGAGCATAGAAGAGTATTTAGCAGCTAAAGAGCCAAATATTACCTTAGTTAGATGGTGGAGGCCAAACACAGAGCGAAAAAAGAGAGAAAACTGAACAGTCAGGTGACCATAAAGGTAATTCCATAAAAATGCTGATGTTGCTACATGTCTGCTGCAGGCTCTACAATGCCAGGGTTGTGTTTGTCCATGAGTGGCCATAAAAGTCTATTACAGCAGGTTCATTCACTTCCTGTTCCTGCAAGATGACAAGTTTTCCATCTCCAGTAAAAAAAGAAGAAAGAGAGAAAAAAGAGGCAGTTCAGGATGAAGAGCATTTTTTGTAATGCATGACATCTAGTTAAACCTGCCCCAGATGCCGGTCCAACACACCTGATTGAGATGAACAGCTCGTCATCAGGCTTCTGCAGAGCTGTTCATCTGAATCAGGGCAACATCTAAAACATGCAGGGCAGTGTTCCCTGAGGACCAGGGTTGGGAAACACTGGACTAGACGATCCAGTCAAGACACAAATCCCTGGAATCAAAAGATTTAAGAATAGGTAGTAATAGCTGTTGTGTGTGCGCAATGTTTTGTGCTGAGAAATGCAAAAAAACTGTGGATGAAGTCATGGCTGAGAAGTTATGGTTCTAAACAAAAGTATGCAACATCCGCTCAACTCGCTCTCATTGAGTATGTCGGGGTTCTCTCTGATGTGCTGTTAAAAGGCACCCGCGGTTGTCAGAAGAGCCAGATCGGGACCGAAATCTGGCCAAATAATGGTCTAGTGTGGGGCAGGTTTAAATGTACTGGATCATGTCACTGTGGCAAAGAAGAGAAGAGACTCCCTTACTAGTTTCCTGCCCAAGTCTCTCACTAAAAAGTCAAGTTGTTGACACACTATATTTTAGTTCATGAATCTGTACAAAGTGCTAATTAGTGCGCTATAGCGGAGCTAGTGGGTGGATCTTTTTTTTTTCTCTTTTTTTTTTACCCCAGTCTTCAGTCTTTGTGTGAAGCTAAGATAACAAGCTGCAGGCAGAGTAGCCTCATGCTATATTTATCAATGCTACAGAAAAGACTTGATACAGTGTTCACTATCGTCACGTGGCAAACTTGTGTCAGCTCTTTATATGGCAAAAACGATAAGAAAAGCACAGGTGCAAATAATCAAATTAACGACGGCTGGGTTCCATTAAGCTTCCTCAGTTTCACTGCCACGTTGTCCTTATATTCGAAACAGAGACACAGTTCATGTAAGCTGTGCTTTTTCTGCTAAAACAAAACAAAAATGGCTATTCTCTTATGAAGGAAAAGTGTCTGTTTCGGCTGCTCACGATGCTCAGTGTCAGCACTGAAAAGATCCCTGACCACGCTGAAACAGCAAAAGTGCATCGCAGCCATCTGGACTTTTGTGAAGACGACACAAAACAGCCGGCCACGTCTTTTTTTCTCCTCAAGGTCGTCCGACAACATGAACATATATAAAATTATAATATTAAAGGTTAATGAATTTTTGACATTTAACCCTTAGTACCCATGGTACATTGCTGTGGGAATAATACATAACGCCTTATATGGACGTCCTGGGTGTGTGTCTTTATAGATCATATATTCAGGCTTTAAAAAATGCTTCTTATGTGTTGAACTTTTGAACTTTGTCGAGTCAAAGTTATGATTGATTTTATATCGCATTTTTAGTAGCGATATAAAGTAGCAATAATTGTGCAGAAGTCACAAATTGAGCGTGACTTCAAATGAGCCAAGTGAACTTTGAATTGTGACATATTACATATCCAAATTTCACAAATTCAATCCAATTTTATACATTTTCAGTACTTTTTGTGTGTTTATATAGTTGGTGAAAATTCTTTTTATTTTCATCAGATTGCCTATAGGTTGTACTGGAAAAATTATAAAAAGACACTCTATATTGCACATTCTTATACCCTCTGTATATACTGTTTGTTTTAAGTACGTTTAGTAAAGGAAAAACGCTGAAATGCTCTGTGTTCTAAGGGTTAAAACACAAAATCACATCTGTTTCTAATGAGTGATTTAGCTCCTGAACAGAAATCAATTGCATCCACACTGACACACCTGAAAATCCGCGACGTTCACCTTACAATACAATTCAAAGACACTTAACTGTCCCCCATGCCTCTGCAGTTGTTTTAGATTCCAAATGTCCTACTAACAAGAAAATTAAGAGCAAGGATTTCCGTTATGAGATCAATGATGAGGCGAAACTGAAACTGAAAGTAAATGTGAGTGACTGCATCGTCATTTTCATTTCTTTGACACTAAAATGGATTCAATCCTCTGTTTTTGAAATTGGAAAGTGGATGTCGCCTAATTCATATAGTTCTGTCAATGAGGCAATAGGGGAAAACACCACCGCTGTACCACCGCTGATCCTCCCCCCCACAACAACAATAAGTGTCTCTGCGGGCACTTTCGATTAAATCCTTGTTTTAACCCCAGTGACCCCCCCCCGATATTCACTCAGCTTATAGCCACCCCCCCCCCCCCCCCCCCCCCGAATAGACAAGAGAATTGAATTAGTGTTAGTGTGTGAGATATGAATCTCCTTGACTGTGGGAGCATTTTGTAAGGGTAAAAAACGTGGTAAGGGTGGATTTGAATATCGCATAAACTGAGTGATGCATGCATAAACGTGAACGTGTGAATGCACAGACACTGAGGCGTGAATGGTGAGTTCCTCTTTCCTCCTTGCCTCCGAATGCTGCCCTCTGTTTTTTGCCTCCTGTTTGAAAAGGTGTGAATAATGCGGCCGCTGTGCTGCATGAAAGAGGACGGTGGACTGGGGTCTGACTCATGTTTGTGTATGTGTGTGTGTGTGTGTGTGCCTCTTCAGACATGACTTTGACTTATAAATTGTCCTGGAGGACGACACAGCACTTGAGTTGATAAATTGAGGATTTGTGCCTCCAGAGTTCCCACAGATTTTCATTTTTAAAAGGACACACTTCAGTCTGTAGAATGATAAACAGAAAGTCGCGTTTTGGTCCTTACTGGTTTCTTTCTCCCTCTTCTCGCCTCCATAACACATATAAGGATATTACCATTTCCACTAGACAACAGTCATCCATCACTACCACTCTGGGTCGTTCAGTGCGAGACACCTTATACATAAGTGTCCCTGCAGGAGAGGACGCAGGGTCAATAATCTGCAGCAGGCGTCATCCATTCCCGTACGGTGTCTTCTTCACGCAAACACAAACAAATGCATGAATGTTACGCAGACATATAGGTTTGTTCAGGCTGTGCGATCTCGGCTATGGTACAGGATCGTTACAAATCACACCGTGCAACATGGTTACTGACACCTACGGAATCCGAGACTACGGCGACGACTGCGTGATCAGATATGAAGCAGGTAACCAACGTCCTTGGCATGTGCCGGATGTAAACAGCAGAAGAAGAAGAAAACTCCATATGTGATGGTCACTAGAACCCCGTCCATAAACCATATAACAAACCATGGAACAACCTACCACATGATCACATCAGAAACTCAAAACTCACCTCTTCAGACCGGCTTATTCACTCTCATAGAGTCTTATACTTTATACTCTCATCTTCAGTAGTGATGCTGTTTCTTGTATTTTATTGACACCTGCATTTTGTACTGTTTTCATACTTGACCTTGAGTGTCCTGAAAGGCACCTATAAATGAAACGTATTATTATTATTAGTAGTAGTATTATTATTATCTTACATTTCTGACACAAAATTCACACTCACTATATTGTGTTTTCTCAGATTTTTCAGCTTCTTAAATGTGAATATTTTCCGGTATCTTTGCTCAGATCATTGAAACTGTTTGGGAAACAGTGATCAACGCATTTTTAAACATTTTATCGACCATTTCATTGATTATGGTCGCGAGTTGCAGCTCTACTTTGGTCACAAGACCATGCCACTGGCATTTTTCCAACCTCTCTCGCAGTAAGCTGTAAGAAATCACCACCATTGTCTCACATGGGGCGTCTTTCAGCTCAAAATCGTACAAAGTCAACCAGGCTTTACAACCACCTCGCTCGGCTCCAGGTTTCCCCTACAATGAACCTGTCAGAAAAGATTGCACACTAACACACACTCTCCGCCGCTGGCTACGTCCGTGGTAGTAAGTCGTTATCTCCTGAATAAACATGCGCAACTCCAGACAAAGCAAAGCATAATCATTGCCATACTGCCATACTAAACAGGGTGATACTATCATTCGTTTCACCTTGTTTTGAAATGTCTCCTCTGATGTGCGTGTAAGAAAATGCCACTTGAGATGATAATAGTTTGCCAGTAAAGACAATAGACTGTATTGACTTTCTCGGAGCTTTCACAGCACTCAGCAGTGATTAACTGACCACCCCCCTTCTCTGTCTCTCACACACACACACACACACACTAGAGCAGAGTAACATAATAAACATCGACTGCAGGAACGTTCTCTACCTCTGAATATCACCTAATAAAATCAGCATATACATTATCCATGCTTTACTGTGCACTGGAGCAGAGCCTTTACTGGTCGGCTGTGGGTGCAGGCCCGTTTCCTTGGCGACGGGATGGAACGAAAGGTCAGTGCGCGCCGGTCACGTCTACATGCGCGAGTGAGACGCAGCGCAATCCTTGCGTCCACGCCGGCGGACGTTAAGCAGCACGCGTCGTCGCAATGACGCGGTGGAAAAGAACCAGAGCGACGCCACTCTCTGGATTTGTAAGACGGGTGAAAAGGCTGCATATCCTGTGCAATGTGGCGTTCTCACACTGACAGGTGCAATCCTTTCTACGCGACGAATTTACGAGGGCAGCCGAGCAGCAGGAATAAAGAGGGAGTCATCACAGGCCTCGTAAACTGCATAGCAGCCACATGTAACTGGTGGTATTAGTATGCAAACGCAGTAATGTTAAGGATCAGTATGCATGTGACATGTTGTATGTGGCGGTATCTGACCAAATTTGATATTTCCATATATCCTGGAGCCTTATTGTTCCCATAGAAACGACACAGGAAGGTATAGTACATACTCTACACTTATGTTCCTATGAGCTTCATCCTTGGGCATTAACAAGGTCAAATCTACATGATAAACAGTATGAGCTTGTTTCCATCCAAACAACCAACCTGAGACTGCACCCCCTGAGTGATGAACTGAACTAGTGGTAGATACAAGCTTTGGGTAACAAGATAACAACAACCGTTGTTAAGAAAACAAGGGAATAGTCGGCGAATAGTGAAACAATGATTCTGTCTGAGACAGACGCCAGTAGAGTTCAACTTTTTTTGGTTTGTCATCACGTACAGTCACTTTCGAGAACAATCCCACATTTGGTTTTAATCATTCATAATCACAATTTGATACTAATCCCGAAAATGCCTGTAAAATCAGCCCTCGTCGTATCAGCGTGCATTTGAGACGCCTTATTTTGCAGCACTCTGTAGCTGCAGGTTTTAAAGTGTGTATGACTAAGTGAGTGAGAGAAAGAGTCTGGATTTGATTTTGTAACTCTCACCCTCTCTCTCTCTCTCTCTCTCTCCCACGCTGTCTTGAATTTTGTCCTCGCGAGTGAAGCGAACGCCTTTGAAGACTTCACTGTGTGTGAGCCCCAGCTTTTCTCCTCACTGCTTGACACCACAGAACAAAAAAAGTCTCGGCTTTATGAAATAAACATACATGCCATGTATAATGCATAATGGCATTATTAAAAAAGAGTGTTCCATCACGCTTGCTGAGGTCAGGTTAAGGTCAGTGTAGAGTTAATAGAGCTGCCAGCACCTGTCCAGTATCTGCATAACATACAGTGACATCTGATGATGTGTGACTTCAAATATGCTCCAAAAAGCCTCAGTTCTCTGTGTGCACTAGCCTGTATTCCATAAATCAAAAATAAACAATACAGTGGCATCTCTTCATTTTCTCCCCTGCTTTTTCGCTCTCTGCCGACGCTCGTTACTCGTGCTCCGTCTGCCTCGTACTCTTGCTTCCCAAAAAATGAAGACAGAGTCTTTGAAGCCGACTCTATGAGGCACTTAGTGAGGAGCGAGGCGGCTTTACTCTTCATTGAGTTTGACATCTCGGTGCTTTGGTCTGAACTTGATCAAGCGCATGTTTAGTTTCACTTCCTTCCTCTATTCCATTTCCTGATTTCCTGTGCACGTCAGGGCCTCGCGGCCGCTCCGTCACAGAGCGCTTCAGCTGCTCGTCTCATTATGAGTCCACGGCTTGATGGGGGAACAAAGTTTCTCACTTCTCGTCTTAACGAGATATTTGTATTTCAGTGAATGTGCAATAAAGATAACACTGTTGAATGGATGTGTTTACATTGCAACACTTATTTTGGCTGAAACTTCTCATTATAATGTTCAAACTAGTTGAAAACACCGAGCGTATCGCTGACGACACGTTTGCCTGAGCGCACTTCGCCTCACCGCAGTTACGCGACAGTTTGTGCTATTGGAGAAATTCCAACAGTTTCGGCTGAGAAGTTGCACGTCAACGCCGACCAATGTGGTTATTATGGTAATTTCACTCACATTGTTTCGGGAAGCCGGAGAATCATCAGACATTGGTTCAATTTTTAAATTTAACAAGCAAAGTTTTGTTGTACATGTACAACTGTAGTGTTTTTCTGAATAAACCTTAGTGTTTTAAATTGTTAAAACAGTATTTTAGCATGCATTAAATTGTAAATAACTTAGACGTTATTCTGGAAAAATGCATCCTTTTATGGTTAAAATAAGCAACAACAGCAAAAGCCCAGATGGACATTTTGAGGGTTAGGCGTTAAAGGGTTAACTGATCTTTCATTGTGTTTTTGGACATATCCCCCAGCCCTAGTATCAGGTCACAGAGTATCTACATCCTAACCAGGCTTTACTGCTATGTCTCTTTAGACAGTTTTCCCTGGTTCTGCCATGGGCAAAAAAAAGCATTTTATGCCTCTTAAAGTAGGCGCAGGATCCGACACAAGCCGAGTCTGAAAGATGTGTGCAGTCGTCTCGGTACAAACGGAGATTCAGCACAATGCCAGCCCACATGTTTTGAGGAAGAGAAGCATGGAAGGAGTCCACTAAACCATGCAGCCACTGATTATGTGGCACTTTCTCCTAAAGAAGAGCAGCAGTAGCTGTGGTTGAGCTATGTCTAGACTATGTAATTGGTACATAAGCGGCCTGTAAAATAATGATCAAAGGCGGGTGAAAATGTCGCTTCGCACTGATCGCCGGCTCCTAGCGGGAACCCCGAGAACCATTTTTTACAAGTGGTAAACTTCCGCAAATTCCACGTGTACATGCACAGAATAAACATTCGCCAGCCTGGTGCGCTCGCGGCACTTGCATCATTCCTCGTCTGTCAAAGCTGCGGCACCCATCGTCTAATTTCATCAGCAAATAGGGGGATTGTTTCGACTGCCCCCTGATAATTGTACTGCTTTTTCATCATGCACACGAGCACTTTGCTGGCTCTTTGTTTCCCCCGACTGAGTCCATTCCTCACACAAATACGGCCTACGCACAAATATTGTCGCAGAAGGAGAAACAGGCCGCCCTGAAGCCAGCATGACACATGTCGACCCTCCGGAGCTCCTAATGCAATGTGTTTTAATTACGCGGCAAACTGCGGCGCGCGGAACAAACCCCGCTAGGACCCTTTATGTCCACAGAGATGCGTCTATAGAGGCCAGACAGGCGCCTTTGTAGCCCTGTTCCTTCACTGTCTTTGTCTTCCTGTCTCATGAGTCCCATGGGTGAGGCCACTGTGGCGTCCCATGTGTTCACACTGGCCAATGATAAAGTAGCTGCCACGGACCTCATGAATTATGCAGGACGGGGATGCAACTCCACCCTCAGTTATGTTAATGTCACTTTGGGGGACACAGAGGGAGGAACTGACGCACATGTTAGAGGACGGCTTTTGAGTCGCAACCTTCAGGCAACCTTTGGTCCTGAGAAGTGGTCTTCTCAGGACCAAATTGGGACAAAAATAATGAAATACCGATGGTGAACTGGAACACTTCTGATTCACTTTCAATAGTATAAAGCATATGTGGGTCCATTTAATCCAAACACTACTTAGCTCAAACAGAGCTATCGGACAAGGTTGTTCTCCACGTTGTGAGGGAAAATTCTAATCTTAAAGCCAACTTTAAGTTTAAGTACGCACATATTCTTATAACCAGACCTGGTGTTCAATATTAACAGCCATAACTTAGGATAAGACACAAACTAGGCGCCTTTCAAGGTTCCTTCACTAGATACCAAGGCGCCAGACATCTGGACCTGATACACTGTTTCAAGGCTTACTGACTATATGTATCAGACCTGGCACTCTGCGATGAGGCCTTTCTGTTCAGATGTTCAGGCATTTGTCTCAGTTCTCCTCTGAGATCCTCTCCTCTGAGCTGTCGACAATAAAATCTTTCAACTTAACTCTTCAGAAGAAAACGTGCACCCAACCATGGCGGACATCGCCATCCCTGAATCGCCATCACTTTGGCAACATGAGCCGCGCTTGATACGTAGTTAGCACCAAGCATCGCCAATCACCAAGTATTGACTTCTCAGAAGAACGGTGCATTTAAGTGTTTATGAGTTAGTTATTTCCACTACACTAAGGACCTCTATGCAATGTATTTACACGTACACTGTGGACAGATGCTATGTGTTTGTGTCTTTTTTTTGGTCTTTTCAGGAAGTACAGGGTGCACATGTAGATGCTGAACACTTGCCCACTCTTGTATTGTCCCTCCAACACAGACTTGCTATGTTTTTACTCAATAAAAAACAGTTTTGCTGCATGGACAATAAAGTACCTACAAATACTACATCTAGTCTCCACGCGTTGTTGCTGTTGCGGTTATACTGTCTATAATAGTTTGGGTTTTTTGCAGGTAAAATCCTCTGGACAGGATGTGATGCACTTGACAACTCTTTCACAGTAAAGACGACCCCCTGAAGCTGCTTTACATAGTTTAACCCAGTTGTTCAATAGGCAAAAATAAATTCACAACGAAAATAATCTCCCACTTAAATAAGCTGATGATCCATGATGATGAATGAGTTTAAAAGAAACACTAACAGCCCTGACAGTATTACTTGTGTATGGTATATCCTCATGGTATATCCATGCACATGCACTTTGTAAATATACAGTTTAGTGCGTAAGCCTACAGCTAATTTACATCTGAATGGAGTTTTATCACTGACTCACAGTGAGTAAGTCACTCAGCCATGCATAAAACAAACTCGGCCTATAAATAACCAAGGCCAGGCACTGAACACCCTAATACATAACGTGTCATTATGTCACCGGCTGACAGTAAAAGCCTGAACTACTGCTGTCTGTCTATTTAGTAATCATATTGTTCAAGCATAACTTCTAACACTTAATGGACTGTCCGGCTCCTCTTACACCGCCAATCCAGTTTTGTCCGAGGCCTCCGAGTAAACAGATCCTTCGACGGTGGATTTCCACTGCTGCTGATGATATTACAATCCTCCAATGTGCTTTTTTTTTCGATTGTCCACCTCAACAGCGGGCGGCATCATATTGACCGCACCACTGTGACTTTCAGTTTGGTTTAGAGCAACAAAAAACTCATAATTGGGCCTCGGATGAGATCTTTCGATCCATTACATTATGATACTGTAGTGCAGGCAGAATCTCATTTCTGAAAAACAGGTCAGGTTTAAGGGGTTAAGATTATTTGGTTAAAGTTGGGGATAATGCTTTGTCGAGGCTGTCCAAATGAATGGAAGTCAATGAGAGTCCTCAAAAGGATAGCTGTGCAAACCTGTGTGTGAGTCTACAGCATGTCTGTGTTGTCACGGAGCCAGATCCACTGTTATGAAGGTGAATATTAATCTGGCCGTGGCTCCGGCTGTCCTGTTACTGAAGCAGATGGTAGCTCACAAACAGGAGCCATGTGGTCACATCCATCTCTCCATCCATGGTGATTTGGATTCTTATTTTTTATTTTTTTTTTTAATGAGTCGTACAAGTACACAATTACACATTTTATAAATAATTGGTAAATGTTGTGAGATGAACCCACTTTTCTGCAAAGTAATTCTTACCCTCACTCACTGTGTGTCTGCATCACCTGTAGGGGGCAGATTAAGGAGCCAGAGCACATAACGGTTCAGTGATGCCCAACAGTGTCTCTGAGTCACAGTTACTGCAGGTTACTGATTTGAACGAAGTGAAAAATATGACATTTCGGCTCATAGTGTAACTTTGAACAACGCTCACTATGTCCAGTTCGGTGTCTACCAAATGCCGTATAATTATTCAGCAATTTAGTCTTTACTTGCTCACTTTCATGTGTATTCAAGTGACAAACCAGATTATAAAGAGCTAATTAATGGTAAGGAGCACATCGTTTCATCGGCATGTTCTTCACGCACAAGTAGTGACTGAATTGAGTACAATTTCATCTATTGGGAGTTGAAGACTTCACATTTGAGCGGATTTTCCGCCGTCAGAATACAGTGTGGGAGCCGCAGGGAGCGGCGTATTCGGCGGATTAAAAAAGTTGAAATGTACCAAAAATCAAGTGCTATTTTGTGGCTCATATGAACCCGAATTTGATCTCGATCCATCCTTGTTCATCATACGATTCGGCGACGTTCTAGCATGGACATCATTTTACTGAGAAGCAAAACAAACTTTAAACTGAAAGAATCCTGACGAGATCTGGTTTCTTCCCTGCACCGGGGGCTATAGGATGTAGTTAAACATCGGAGCGGCAGCGGGTAAATGAGCGCTTGTATCTCACCTGTGACATTTGAGGTCTGAGGTTGATCTCCTTCAGGTTGATGGACTGGCCTCTCAGGTTGTTGAGCAGATGGCACAGCAGGACTCCATCCCGGAGCGTCTGGGCCAAATCGAATACCTGCGCGGACTCCCATGTAACCCGGTGGTTGACTGGTAGCACCTTGCAGTTGATCAGCCACAGCGAGCATTGCCTCCAGTACTCCATCATTATCGAGACTTCGGCGAGGACGAGCGAGGGCAGAATGTCTTGTTATTCTTCTGTGCGAAGCGGGAGAAACAGCTGACAGCTCGACACTGCTTCTCAGACCGTGTCCATGTTCACTCTGAAACCCGGACAGGAGGAGCGGGAGGGGGGCCGGCGGACAAGCAGGCAGACGACCGCTCCAAAGATGACACTCCGGTGCACTGAGGCTGTGGATGAGAGAGAGCACCCTGCTCTCTCTCTCTCTCTCTCTCTCTCTCTCTCTCTCTCTCCCCCTCTCTCTTCCCTCCCCCTCGCCTCGTTCCTCACCTCTTCCGCCTGCCACCCACAGACCGCCTGTCTATGTGCTGTTGTCACTGACTAAACACTCAACACTGCACAACACAACAGGGACTACAGTATAGTTTAAAGGGGGGGGAAAAAAAACAATATTTATATGAGAGCTTTTCCATGACCAGGGGATCACCCACTCCTGATGACAGTCCACACACATATGGAAGAGATTAAGGGCCACAACAATTGAAAGAAAGAAGAAATAAGCATGAATTCTGAGATAAAAGTCAGAATTCTGAGGTTTTTTTCTCGGAATTCTGATTTTAATCTCAGCATTCTGACCTTTTTTTGCTATTTTTTTCTTTCTTTCAGTTTTTCTTTTTACATGTGGCCCTAATACTCTTCCGTACTTACATGTTGCATGTTTCAATTTCTGCTGAATATTACACACCAGACCTTTAAATGAACTGGTATTGGTCATCATCCTGTCAAAGCCCGAGTCTGGTTCTGTTTCTCCGTCACGTGCAGTATCGAATGATATAAAATGACTGCATGTTTGCACGTTACACAAACAGTCAGCGGCATTTTTTACAGTCTCTGAGTCATAATTGCAGTCGTAATGTTGCAGGTTTAATTAAACAGAGTGTCGACGATATGCTCTAGGCGTAACGATAGGCGTTAGTTTACATTCGTGCCATGTGTGGCTTCATGCTCTGCTTCTGTGATGCATCTTGGATATTCCTGACCTTTCATTTGCAGGAGTGAATCATTATGGGAGGAAATGGCACCTGTGTGTGTGTGTATGTGTGATCTGCACACACCTCATACGTGAGAGGTTTCATTGGGCACAGTTAGAGCTCGGTCTCCTGATTTTGCCTCTGTATTTTATTTATTGTTCGACAGGTTTGCTGGTTTTCGTGGTCGGCTGAAATCAGCAACGTTGTGCTTCCTCATTTTGAAAGAAAAAAAGGATGTTGGGTGTTTCCAAGCCATCGTATGACATGACACCGGGTTTAATGTATAATCCTGGGTGAGAATATCTGTATGCTCTTTAATGAAAAGTGTAGAGTCACTTCTGTTTTTGACTTCTTCTGTTGTTAACAGTGTCCGCCCACATGGCGAAGCATTGCGCGCTGTGATTGTGTCTGATTTAGCTCATACGGTTTAAAATGTCTATAGTTATACACACATTCACTTGTGTGCAGCTCTAAGGCAAATGTGGTAACTATGACTTACTTAACAGAAATTCACTGTGTCTGCTTAGAACGACTGAGGCAGTATATGTTTTGTCTGACGCTGGGTTTTTTCCTCTTACTGCTCCCGTCTGTGTGGGTGAAAAATGTCTTCAGATTTAGATGCACACTGACTTCCTCTGCTTACACTTGGGCTTCAAACGAACACGAAGGGTTTGATGTACAACGTCCCACTTTTGATTTCCATTTTTATACTTATTCTTAATGAGTTGTTTTTTTTAAAGTGTAGTGTAATCAGCCTTAACTCAGCTCAACTTTGTGTATAAGAAGTGCTTCAGCATCATAAAACAATATACATTTGAAATAAATGGATGAAACAGACTATACGACTGGAAAAACTTGCAAAATCGCAGACAGGAGCGATAAAAGCGATGGCATCAAATGTTTTTTGGAAACATCACAAGCCAGGAAAGCACATGTGTGAGAGCTACAGTGTGTGTAAAAATTAATAAGTAGGCTACATATACTGTGCATGTCCAAGTGCTGCTAATCACATTAAGAGTGAAACATGAAGATGCATGAACACACGGAATCCAGAAACGATTGGAAGACGGAGAAGAACTGAAGCTTCCAGTCTCGTTTCTTTTTATACATGGAAATAAGATCTACCGACTCTTAGATTTGCAGAGGAAGGAAACTGACGGGGGGAAAAAAAAAGGCATCTGCACAAAGAAAGTATGTCGATGAATCACTCTGTACAGAGTGCATTTACATACACAGACTCAACACAGGCCTGTGCAAACAATAGTCCAAAAGATTAGTCTCCAGCGTTTGCAGCTGTAAACACTGGCGTTGTCCCGGATTCCATCGCTCGCTCTGCATCTCGGCCCCCTTCGCGTGTGCGCAGATGAGTGTGATTCTGTTTGTGTGCGACGAGCAGAGCGATGAGGGTTCTGAGTGTGTGTGCTTCACGTGTGGGCATTAAGCTCCGTGTCCCAGTGGGGGCACAGACTGGATGCCGTGGCTTCATAGCGCAGATGACAGCAGAGGTGGCTCGTGGCCGGATGCTGCGTGACATGCCTCTCAGCACCCTTCTCCTGTTTCAGCTTCCTCTCCTGGACTGGAGGGACAGTCATGGCAATTATCAGCATTCCCCTGATTAATACTGTACAGGGGAGACACACACACATGCACTCATGGAGTACACCATATCATTTCAAGGACTGAGGATGTTCTCTCATAGCTTTTCTCTGCGGCAGCCGTACATACACTACATGAACTGAATCATTACAGCATTACCATGAGGTCTTTGTTTAAAAATAGCATCACACAAAATAGCCCTATACTATAGAGCAGTGGTTCTCTAACCTTTTATACCGAGTACCACCTGAGAAAATACTGAGCTCTCGAGGTAACACCAACGTTAAAATACAGTGGCGTAAATAGGCCGAGCAAAGCCAGCTCTCTCATCATCCTCCTCTTCCTCACATATTCTTCACACACTGGTATAGTGGATATAGATTAAGCAGCGAGAGATAAGGTGACTCTAATTATTATTATTTCACATACCCTGGTATCTACAGCAGAACAGTATTTCTGATTTTCCTCCAAGAGCCACCAGAGGAAGCTCGCGTACCACTGGTGGTGCACGTACCCCAGTTTGAGAACCAGGTGAAAAGTGTCTTAATTGCTCTCGGGTTTCCTTCAACACACACTTGGAGATTTCTGGGTTATTTCACCTGGAATCTGAGCAGCACTTGAAGGTACCGACTAACTGTGTCAGCATCCAGGAAACAGCATGATTATGTGTGGGCACATATGGCAGAAACGATAGTATTGCCAATATTTTTTTTTTTTAATTATTGTGTTAGTGTCACAGCAAGCAAGGAAGCAAGCAAATAAAAGTGGGACACTAAGGATAAACACAAAGAACGAGAAAAGTCATTCTTAAAAATGTTACAAACCTGGCTTATTTAGGAATTATAGACTGCAAGTTTTCAATGTGCAAATATCAACCATAAGAACATGTAAGAGAAATTACAGTCAAATACAGTGTTGATACATCGACTGACTCTCTCTGTCCAGCCTGAAAATGGTCTGTGAAGCATAAAAACAAACAGGTCGGGTGATAACGAGCTGTTTCATTTCCTTCCCATCATTTGCTGTAACTTCAAGTGATAGAGAGCAGACACACTGACATCTCTCCGCTCATTTACCTGAATAATCTTCTATTGTGAGGCTCTGTGTCGCGTTTAATTCCATTTTAGTTTAATTATAAATGTTGCACAGGTTTTAATAATAGTAATAGTGTGTCTTGAATTATGTCTCTATTTGTTTGTGTCTGTTTTATTACTGTTCTGTCTGAGTGATGTTGTGTAGTTTTGGAATTTCAATATCGTATTCTGTTCTTAGGGCGACACTGATATATCGGTGCAGGGACGACAGATAAAAATAGCCTCTTGGCTGACTCTGGCACATTAATAGAAATGTTTATCAATGTTGTATTGTTCCTGTTTTAATAAACCTGAAATCTGTCCCACCACTTCATCAAACAACGCATAGGCTGCCACCCTGCCACATTGCCTGCGCTCCATCAATACCTCCCTGCAGCTCTGATTTACCCGGCTTCTTTCTTCTCCTTGTGTCACTTGATCTGGCGACAGTGGCCGGCCTGTTATTGCAGCTTGTGTGTCCTCTCTCTGTGAAGGACACGTCTTCCCCTCATGCTCTCTGTTTCCTCCCTCACGTAACAATGTGGAATTATCTCACAGCTGCACCTTCATGAAGTCAGTTCATCGACAGGACCCCGATTACAGCAAATAATGTGATCCATCTAAATGCAGAGAACATCAGTGTGTGTGTGTGTGTGTGTGTCACTTAATCACTCGTCAGGCGACTCAATGAGGGCGCCAGAGTGTGCAGTTCCAAATTGGGCAGTTTGGCTTTCTTTAAATGTTACATAATGGGTTTTTTTTTTAATGTTACATATCGGAAAATATGTTTCTTTGTGCATTCGTTGCCCAGAATCAAATCAGCCCAAGATGTAATATCGAAGAGCAGCTGCTGTTCATTGTTTTCTAACTGCTATTGATCGCCTGACCCTGCCCCTAACACGCTATTTTGCTGGATTAGGAGGCCAGAGGAGAAATCAATGGCCTGGGATCCTCATGAGAGTCCACGGATAAGTGGAGGTCTGGCCAGGCCTTTGCAGGCGCTCCATCAGCACTGGAGGGGATCAGCTGCGGGACCCAGTGAAGTGGAGAGAACATGGAATCACAATCACAATGACCAAAGGGTTTTTTTTTTTTCATCACGCAGTATTTTGACTGTGGTGTTGTGGTGCGAGCCTGTGAAATGCAAGTTCGCCAAAAGAATGGAGATTGAGAGGCCTGTCTGTGGTCTAGGCAAGAAACAGTCATCACACCGCCCCCAACAAACAGGGGCGTTGGAGCACTTTAGGCAAAGCACATTGTCTGTGGTCCCCCCGCTCTGAGAACAGCTCGTTACATCAGGCAACAGCGATGACACTTTTGTGAGAACACCCTTAAATTTTATGATTTACTGCAGAAAACTGCAATGACGCCACGGCTGGAACTCTCCTCGTGGCTCATTGCCAGCGAGGCCCCCATTCAGAGTTGTTATTGATTCATTGATCCCTCCCGATTGATCCACCCTGCCCTGAGACATCCAATCACAAGTGAACAGCAGCGGCGAGCGCGACTCTTCACACATGGCATTAACACGCATCCTGGATTCTTTTCCTGTGAGCACATGTAATGGGATCTCTCTCCCCCGTGCTGTACGGAAACACACACACAGATGTCATTTCTGATGTCGTACGTGTGTGTGTGTGCGTTGGTCTGAATCAGCGCGAGGGAGACGAACAGATCAAAGGTCTACTCACGCAGCTGTAACATGAAATACGTGTGAAACGATCTTGTGAGCAATCAGCATTGATGTAACAATGTGTGACGCCTCAATCTCCACTGTGCTTATCAAACACACCCTTCCTCTATTTATACTTCAGCACGTCCCGTCCATCTCTCTATGCCTGTCATTTCCTTTGCCTCCTCACAGCGATAAGATATTTGCTCATCACTTCTCATATCTCATGCAGGGCTGGCCCAAGCCTTTATGGGGCCTTAAGCTAAACTTTGATTGGAGGCCCCCCTTCCCACCACCACATCGCCTGTGCTTGACTATTGTTGATATAAATGTAACACTATAAATTGCATTAATTATATCATTGCTGTGTTATTTACTCCAAGCCAGCCTCAGTCAGTGAAATCACAAAAATAGTCTATTTATAATTTGCACTTTCATATGGGGGGTTAAAGTGAAGCGAAAAATAAATAATAAATAAATACAACAGCAGACATTTTGCATTTGCTGCAAACAAAGACAAAACCCTGGGAGGGGACAGATGCACAGATTTGCACTAAAAGTGCAATATTTAACTACAAAATAAAACTAAACAACTTATAAATAAACATTATTTAGATATAAGAATGCAAAGATATCTAGATTTCTTTAACATGTTAAAATGTCAATGTTGACTATCTGGGCCCCCATAATGCAGCCGATTATGCCTCAGACCGGCTCTGTGGAGAATGATTAGATCTTTTCCTTGTAGTATTGGCTACATGTGATAAATGTGTGTGCTGGAAGGGTAAAAATACTTCATGTTCACTATGAAACTGCAGCAGGAAGGGGACATGAGTTGAGATAGCTGTCTTTAGTGCATCCTGTGTACAGAATGCTTTCACACATGCTTTAACCCCCGTGCTGCAGGTGCACCCATGCTAATTTGCCGTGGGAATAATACACAACTCCTTATATGGACATCCTGGGGGTGTGACTTTATAGGTCACAAATTCAGGCTTTAAAAAAAAATGTGTGTTTTCTGTCTGCTTATGTGTTGTTGAGTCAAAGCTATGATTCATCATTGTATATCGCATTTTTATATAAAGTAGCAATAACTGACACAAAATGGACCCTTTTTCTTTGGTTTTTGTTCATAAAAATGAGCCGAGTGAACTTTGAACTGTGAAGTATTTCTAAATTTCACAAATTCAGTCCAATTTTAAACATTATGTGTAATTTTTGCTCAGGTGTGTTCATATAGTTGGTGAAAATGTATTATTTTTTCATCAGATTGTCTAGGTTGTGCTGAAAAAAAGCATACAAGACCTGCTATATTGCACATTCTTATAGCCTCTGTATATACTGTACGTGTTAACAGTAATGGAAAAAAGCTCTGTGTTCTACGGGTCAAAGTATGAGACCCCATGCGTTTAAAACACTTTCAGGTATGTATTTTTCGCCCATTCGAATATCTCAGGACAGATGTCGATACAGGTCTGAGACTCATTGGGTCCCCTTTGCATAGGGGCCCCAAAGTCTCTTGAAAAGCCCCTGAACACAAAGCCTTTTCTATAAGGCACTGAAGCTTCTTTTTAATACCAACACTTACTGTTTTACTGTTGAAATATGAAATATGAAATGAGTGACATTTCACTTGTGTGTGTGTGTGTGTGTGTGCTTATCTCCAAGCTGGTGGTATCCACGCCCCATCTCCCCCTGTCAGGAAACCAAGGCAACTTCATTCAACACACACAACAAGTGGACGGTACAAGGTGAAGACACGGTGTTGAGCTGAGGACACATAAAGTCTTATTCATTTATCCAACGACACTCAAGGTTTTCAAGGTATGACAACACGACACAACCGTTCCCTCCGTTAAAAAGAGATTTGAAGGCTAACTTTCTGATCTTTTAACCAGGTGTAATGTCGCTGAATAGTATGTATTAGTAAGAATTTCACCAAATATAAATATCACACCGAGTATTATAAGAATTTCCAACAACAATATTGTTTTTTTTCTCTTCTTTTCCTCAATGATAGTAACATATGTTCTGAAAAACAATGTTTTTACAGATGTTGTTTCATATGCAGATGAACAAGTGTTTTTTTGTTTTAACGACGGTTGTATCTGTGTGTGTGATGAAAGCAGATGGCCTTGAGTGTGGCGGACAGAGCCATAGGGGCCATTATTGGGGCAGCAGTTGCAGATGCAGCAGGTAAGAGAACGGATGATTCTGCTGCTGATACTGACTCTGTTAGAGCGAAAGGATAAAATTCAAATACATGGTGTGACGCCCCTTTATGCCCAATGTGATGCAAAACAGGTCAAATGTCACGCTTGTTTGATTTGAGTTGAAATGTAGATCCACGATCGTCTGCGTTCACGCGGCTTCGTCATTGTTTTCTTCCATGTTCTGTTATCAGTTGCACTGAAGCCGTGTGTGTGTGCAACCGATAAAAGACGGGGCGGACACAAAGTTACGAAACCCAGCCGCTGTTCTGATAAACATGAACCAAGAGGAAGACTTATTTAACCACCACACATCACTCTCATCAACCCACAAACCATATATAACAACATATATCCTGAACGTTAGCTTTTACAGCCTCACACACACACACAATCACACTTTCATCACTCAATATGTGTCAATATGCTGCCCCTCTGATATCGACATCAGGAAAATAGAGAACGATTGAATGTTCCAACCGCTTTTTGTACTGTGTGCGCGCTTCGCCGTCCACGCAGCCCAGCCGATGCACTGGATCTACAGCCCAGACCGGCTCAGAGAACTCCTGAGTGATGTGGAGCCGCGTCCAGAGTTTAGGCCTCAGTCAGCGAATCCTTTCTACCGCAGAGCGACGGGTGAGCAGACGTGCTATGGCGACCAGGCCTACGTCCTGCTGGAGTCACTGAGTCACTGCGGAGGTACTGCTGCCACAAACCATGTGTCATGTGTTAACATAGCTTCCTCTGAGGCACTGGGAATGAGCTGATATCGGTGTTGTTGGGCAGATACCGGCCACAATTACTGGATCAGATATCGAATGTAGAGAATAAGTGAAATGCCAGACGATCCATAATGTACATGCTTTTCTAAGCACTGGTGGCCAGTGTGTGAGTATGGGCTGAAAATGTCCGCCATGCTGATAGAGCGTCATGTTTTTGAAACATTATTACATTATTATTAAGTTGGTAAATGCATCAGAATAAATGTTTTTGTAAACAGCCGAGTTCATGTAAAAGAGCTAAAAAGAAATGATATTGGAATGGGTAGAAATTCAAGGTTGTAGAGCTGAGATGTTGAGATGTATGATAGCAATTCCTCACTTCCTCTTTTCTTTTTTCTTTTTAATTGTATGTGTTGGTGGGGATGGGTGTGGGGTTTTTGTGTTCCTCATTTTGTTTGTCCTGTGAACTTTAGATACCTCTAGATAGATAGATAGATAGATAGATAGATAGATAGATAGATAGATAGATAGATAGATAGATAGATAGATAGATGACCTCAAACCTCAAACCTCTTCCTGTCATCTTAATTTTAGTGATGCCAGATGTCAACGTCATTTTTGTCTGCATACTTAAGAAGTAGAGTATGGTGGTGCTGCTGGTGCAGCTGTATAACCGTTTTCTTCACGTGTTGGCAGATGTGGACGTGGACGACCTGACTAAGCGCATCTACAAGTTCTTTGGCCGGGGAACTGAGTACGACCTGCCTCTCAATGATCCATACAGGGAGAAAGGAGGTACGGCACCTCGTCATTTTATCACATATCAATAACTGTGTTCACATAATTGACCCAGCGCGCCTGAGACGATGCGAGTGCCCATGTTACTGTCTGAAACATAATGATTTTCCTGTCTGTGGGTGGGAAAATCCCTTTCCGTGAAAATATTCTGTACAGTCAGACTTGCCCGAGCTGATGACCAGTACATTTTTTTTACCGTCAGGATTCCACATAAATGTAGTGCTGATATAAATCACCATAACAGCACAGTAAACTGCAGGCACCTTTATGTCTGGGCTGTGTCATCATCATAAAAAGTGAAAGTCTTCATGAAGGGACGGAGAAAAGAATCTCCCACCTACAGAAACTTCTGAGGGGAAGTTTCCTCTCACCACATTGTCTCTCAATACGCTTGTAGCCGTCGTTATAACTTTATATGAAGTTGCTGTTATTGCTATTTGCCAGGTCCTAAAGCCATTCTCCCCATCGATGGCCCGTGGAGGCACGCCAGCCTGAAGGCTTTCATCAGAAACGTGGATGCCGGCAAAGATGAAACTGGTAAAGAACAAACACTAAGCAGCAGATTAAGAGCCATAAATACATGTGCAGTGTCATGCCAAAAGGCTTTCATCAGTCTCTATGGTTTCCTCTTGCTCCTCCACCTGGCTACTTGAAGAAACTGCATAGAACTATATGAAGGAAACACCACGAGTGGATATTATGTAACAGACGACCAAAAATGATGACAATAAATAATAATAGCTACATAATTAAAAAAATAATAAAAAAAAACACTACCAGGCTGAAGATTCAGATTGTTGTGATCTCTGTGTTTTGTGAGGCTGTGATGTGGACTGCCAGATGGACGGTGTCACTAAACTGGCCCCAGTCGTGGCCATGTTCGTTGGACGACCCGAGATGCTGGAGAAGGTGGAAAGAGCCGTGCGGGTCACGCAGAACGACGACATGTGTGTGGCTGTGACACTGGCTGCTGCGAGGTATAAGAACGACAACGCAATAAACATCACATCACACATCATAATTAAGCCGCAATACAATGTCGGTTAGTAAGCACTGAAGGTCGGGTTGCTGTTGTGTCTGAATGTGTGTGGACTCCCAAAGGCCTGAAGCAGTTTGGAAGTATAAGACAACCCCCTTTTCTTTTTCTGTCTGACTTTATAAGGTTTTTGGAGCATTTCATTCTGAATGGCCCAGATCCCAACGCCCTGGATGCAGTTCTGGCTCAGCTGAATGACCCGAAGAGACAGAACCCTCAGGAGCTGGACCGAGCTGTCACTGGTAAGAGTAAATGTGCTGCTGTATGTGTATTTTTAGCTCATCGTTCAACTCCCTCTCTATCGAACTGTGCAGCACTACAGCCTGCTGGAAGAAGAAGAGGAACTCCTCCCTGGATACGCTTCAAAAGCTAAACATACCCATCACCTCTAAAGCTGAAAGTTGTCCTTTTTGCTTTTAGCGACAACAATATGGAGAATAAAGAGATAAGAGAACTACTGTAAAACAAAAAAGACAAACAAATGTGATGTGACTGACATGTTGCATGATGTCAAATTCAGCACTGCACGCACTGGTGTGGCCGTTTATCACAGAATATTCACCGTTACCACGGTTGCCATGGTAACCTGCACACAGCTCAAAAGAAGGTGTCATTTCGCCACGTAAGACGGGGCAGAAGTGTCTCGTTTAGCGAACACGTCTGTCTCATTTCTATCGACATCTCTTGTGCGTCTTGTCCAAACACTGAAAAGATGTTCCTTAATTAAAGATCCTCAATTAACAGAGATGTTTTCCTTCTTTCATCACTGTCACATGAGCTATTTGACTCTGCAGCTCTGCAATGAGGATGAGAGTAGTGTTTACCTCCTCATTTGACTCTGTTAAATGTCAAGCTTTTCTTTTTGAAGAGTATTTTCAGAGCTGCTAGCAGCCTGTACACTGTTTTTTACTGTTTTTTATGTGAAGTTGCTGAATTAATGGGGCGATTTATCTCCCTTTTTAGGAAGAACATAGACTAAGCATATCTTATTGGGAATGTGGTCAGCAATTCCGTGCGTCCATCTTAAAGGAAATTCTGACAGTTGTTCTTTTTGAAATCAAACTATTGTTTTTAAAGCTGTTCTAACATGTGCGTTGACAACAGGCAGTAACTTATAATGTCCTCCCACTGTCTCTGCTTTAGCCCATATCCACCAGGTGAAGGCGAATCTGGCCAAGACATCCCAGGAGCTCATACCTGCTGTGTTCACAAACACATGAGGTAAGGCCGTCAGTAGCAGGTCTATTGACGTGGCATGGCCTTCCTGTCAGTGCTTCTCTGGGCCTTTGATCTCCTCACTATTACGTTCTCCCTCCTCCTTTCCTTCTTCGTCTCCTACTGAGGTGGGTGTCTCAGATTTTACAAGGCCGTGAGCCTGGGACACTTAATGTGCTCACGGGGAGATCAGCTCCCCAGATCTGTTCACATGCTTCATATAAAAAGGAAAAAGTAAAGCACAGCGTGGTGCCGTTTTTTTAAGGGATATTTAGCCTACTAAGTAAAACATTACCCCCGACCACATCCTCTCATCTATTTCTGTAACATTTGCGATGCCTCTGTCTGCCACTGACTCGGTGTCTGTGTCCAGCTTTGCCCGGTGCATTTCAGGGAGCGCTTCATGGAGTCCTGACGCTGAACCAGCTGGAGGAAGCAGTCAGGGACACCATGCGCTGCGGGGGATGCACCGCCAGCCGAGCCTCCTTCATAGGAGCCTGTTTTGGAGCTCAGGTAATTTAGACATAATAATGTAGTTGACAGACACTCAGAAGGAAATAATAAAAAAAAAATAATAATTTTCCACCCTGAAGATAGGAGTGGGGCCACACAGTTGGTGTAATGGATAACACTCTTGCCTTTGCAGCAAGGCGACGAAGAATAAGAGCCTCTCTGCACAGAGTTTGCATGTTGACCCTGTGTGTGCATGGGTTTTCTCCAGGTTCCAAAAACATGCAGATTTGGAGATTAGGCAAATTGAACACTGTAAATTGACCGTTGTTTGTCTGTGATAGACTGGCCCTGTGGTCTACTCTGACTTTCGCCCTATGTCAGATGGGATTGGCACCAGCAACCCTCATGTGGAGGATAAAGCAGTAGAAGAAGAATGCATAAAAATAGGAGTGAATTTAAAGATGTTCACTGACAGCGTTCAGTCAAATATAGTTGAATATAGCCGCAATCATCAAGTTGAGAACAAGACAATAAATACATTAATAAATAAATTAATAAATAATAGTAATAAATAGTAAAAGATATTGACTTAACCAATTAATCGGTCCACTTCTACTTATATAATACAGCATAAGCTAAAATATGGATAAATGTGGTTGAATTACTGACCCTAACTCCTGACTAACTGACCAGCAGCTTGTTTGCTTTTTAGTGCAATGGATTCAATGTTGTTGTGGTTTTTTTGTGTGTTTTTTTACACTTTTGATTACCAGGTGGTGAAATACATCATAATCATATTCACATGTGTCACAACGCGTGGCCTGACGCTCACTTACATTCAGGGTCGAGCTCAGACTGACGGCAGTGCACGGAAACTTGCCGCCTGTTGTCATTGTTCTCTTGCTGGATGAAGTCACCAGTGAGCTGATGTTGTATAACGTCTCCTGATGCTTTCAGCTGTCATCTTGGTGTGTTTTCAGACCGGCCCTCAGGGAATCCCAGAGTCTTGGAAGGACAGGACGCTCAGATATCCTCGGCTTCTGGAGCTGGCTGAGAACGTGGTGCAAAAAAACAAATCAGCAGTTGAAGTTCAGCCTTGAATATGACTGAAGCTGTTGATAAGACTTTCCCATGTTGCAGTACTTTGACACAGCAATCCATGATGGTCTCATTTTAAAGTCATGTACTGAGTGAAACCTGAACCTCTTTGCTCTGGAAAAGTTGCTTCATGGGAGAGAGTGAGTGTTGTGTGAGGAGTGAGACATATTCATCTAGAGCAGCTGCATTGTAAGCGACAATAATAAAGACTGTTTATGTGCTTAACATGTCTGCGCTGAGCCATTCTTTACAAGTGCTTCGCTGCAAAGTGAACTTAAAGGATTTATCCTAGGAGAAAGTATGTTTTCTGCAGCCAGGTTTGGATCTTCTCCTTCCCTTAAATACTTAATGTTATTGTGAAGTGAAAGAGCAGATACAGACTTACTAATGCTACATATTCCTTCCTCAAAGGGGCTGTTCTGACTTCTGAAAAGTGCTGACTTCCATATTCATGTGCTTTAAGCACCCGCCTCAACAGCTCTGACAGTCAGCCAAGTGTAAAGCAGCCAAAGCTTTAATATCTTTGACACAGTGTGGTTGTAAAAAAAAAAATGCAGTGTGCAAGCTACTATTGGTTACCCATGGCTGCTTTTTACAGCTTATACTGACTTGTTGAATAACAATAATAAATAGGCAGGAGTCCGTGCTTGTTCAAACACAGTAGATCAAGAATCCATGTATGTGACGAAGCCACCGTTTCAGCTGTGGATTAAATTGAGCGGAGCAGAGATGTTGCAAATGTACAGAGGGAAAGCCATTTGATTTCTCTCCCTTTCTGTGTGTCTGACTTCCTCCCACACAGCAGGTAGGAGCCACTCTCTGGCATAATGACATCCAGACCTGTTTTTGTTTTTCCAGAATCTGCCAAAGTCCACTTCCTTAAGACTTTTGCTGAGGCAGAGCAGATGGTTGCAAAAGAGATTATGTTGTGGAAATATTATCTCCATTGTGTTGCTCATCAGCACACATGTTGAATTAAATTACACGTCAAACAGTATGTTGTGCGGTTTTATGAGGATATACTGTATATATAGAGTAGAAAATATGTAATATACTTACTTACTTTACATACTCACTTTGGAAGATACACCTGCCTTGGTATAAAACAGTATGTACGCTGAAAGAAGGCAGGAAGTAATCTCTTCCTATCTCCTATGATAGCCTCACTTACACCATCCATATCCACCCATGCCAACTGATTTTAATAAAATCAAATGTCTGACTTGTCCAAGTTAAATATGTCACTGGCTGGTTATAGTTGAGTTTAACATGTTTTTAAATTAAATTGCTTTTAATAAAAGTGGACAAAAGTGTTTTATATTTCCATAGAAATTGTGTGAAAACTGTAAAACACAGCGTTGACACTAGGGGCTGTTTGACTGTCAATAGAAGTCCTGTATGATGCATTCAGTTCTCAGTGGTAAATCACCACAATACATTTATTGATCAGCTTGTATTTTTACATTTAGACCTCAATATTTGTTTCATTTTCACTAATTTTCGAGAATAATCTTCCTTATTGTGTAAAAAACAGTTTTAACCCACTGTCACACCATCTAATCACGCCGTTGCTAGAGAACAATTCAATCTTACCACTTATAGTATTTTCATAGTGGCTGAGATGATACTGATATTTCCGGTACATTTGAACGCAGCAAAAGATTGTTGGAAATAAGAGGTAGCAAGAGAGAAATCTCCAGCCAACTACCGTCTTCGCTTTGACATAAAAACAAACTATTCGTCTTCTGGACACTTGATTGAAACGAACAGCAACGCGTCACTAAAATGTGAAAAAAAATGTAGTTCACGTTTTATTGTTGTCTTTCCGGTCGTCGTGTGTTTTTAAAAGGGCGTAAGAATAAGCCTGGCGCGTAAATTATCTTGTATACGTACTATCTTTGTAGGAACAGCTGGGTGGACCTCTAATGAACACTGCTGCTGCTTCTACGGCATTTGCTGTGGGGATGGACGTCGGACTGTGAGACGGGCTAGTTGTAGTGTAAAGTTTTTGATATTCCCTCTGTGCCATGGACTTCAACGTTAAACGGCTCGCCGCGGACGCCGGTACTTTCCTGAGCCGCGCGGTACAGGTACGTTTAAACTGCGTAGTTGACGGAGGCTGACACTAAGCATTATTAGTTACTAGCTTGTGTAGCGTTAGCTCGTCCGCTAGCCGCACTGCTAAAGTTACTGAAGCTGCTGTGTTGTCGCTGTATTTTGCAGAGAGCTAACAAACCCCACTGATTTAAACACTGTCGCACCATGGATTGTTGTTTTAAAACTGTTGACCGCCTCATGTCACAATGTGCTACTGTTTATTTCATCGCTCATCGAGGGCCTCAGGAAGCAGCAGCAGCAGCAGTAGTCGGGCGGATAACTTTAGTTCATCAGCTAGCCAGTTCAGCCTGCCAACCACAGCCCTTCGTCCACACAGTATAAGTTAGTGTCTTTCTGTGTCAGTTCACAGAGGAGAAGCTCGGCCAGGCTGAGAAGACGGAGTTGGACGCACATTTGGAGAATCTCTTGGGCCGAGCTGAGAACACCAAGCAATGGACAGAAAGGATCATGAAGCAGACAGAAGTCTTACTGCAGCCCAACCCGAGTAAGAATATACGTCTGACTAATAAACGTGACTAGACACATCGAGGCAGATGTCTCCCGAGAAGAGAGGCATCAAATAGCACTCAATTAGCCAAGTATGTCTTCAGGTTTACTGATTAATGTCAACATAAGTTTCACACTCTCCTGTTTCAAGACTGATCCATTCACTTAATATTTGTAAATCACCTAGTTTGTGTTACCAGTCAAAGTTTAAACATGATATGTATAAATATGACTACAAATTCTGACACTGCATTCTGCTTTCCATTCAAATGTTTTGCAAAATGTAACCACATTTTTTTTATACATATAAATTCTGTCTAAGAAAGTGCCCTTTTACTTTTTCTGTGTTGCTATCCACTACTGGTAAATTAATATTTAGAGTTAGTCTGTGTCAAGAGAAGCCGAGTGGCACAGATTTCAAGAATAAGATAAGATAAGAAGGTGCATCTTAATGACATAAATAAAGAGCACCAATAGCTGATGGTATTGCTGTTTTTCCACCTCCCTCAAATGTAAAAACGTTAATATGACATATTGAAAATGCACATGGAAACTGATGGAAACCCACCATTTGAAGTGTCTGTTATGTCTGTCAGCGTGAGCTCAGCTGTGCTGCATCCTCCTTAGTTCATGTCATGCTGCTATACTATAGCATAACAAACACTGACAGGCCAGCTGCTGGGTACATTATTTTAAACTGGATTTTTACTCTACTTGTCTGTGTTAATACACTACATGTATAACCTGTACTGTTTGTGGTTGTCCATGACATTCATGTGACTTAATAAGAATCTCATCAGGTGTGGCAGAAGAGTGGATTAGTTGTTATGAAAGCTTCTGTATGGAGTCACTGTCATTACTGTGATTGGCTCCCTCACTGTAGTCCTGTGATCTGTAATTGAATTTTCTTGTTGCCAACCACAGATGTACGACTTGAAGAATTTGTTTATGAGAAGCTGGAGAAAAAAGCCCCGACACGAATGAACAATCATGAGTTGCTGGGCCAGACGTTGATCGACTCGGGAAGTGACTTTGGCCCTGGAACTGCTTATGGTGAGTGATGCACCCACCTGATGCTTTTGGACTTAAATGAACTTTAAGCCCCTGGTGCATTGTGGGAAACAAGTGGGTCATATCATCTTTTTTTGTTAAGGATATTTTGCTTAGTCTTGTGTCAAATCTCTTTTCTGCAAAAGCAGCTAAGACGATGTTTGGTGTCAAACTCCGTAGTCTTGTCGGGACATACTAATTTAATGGTTTTAAAATAATCTTTTTGTTTTGTTTTTGGATTAGCTAGTGTAAAAATGGTTATACAGTATTCCATTACAGGCTTAGAAAATAGGCCAGTTGTTAGTGTGTGGAGAACGCCTGAACACTCTGTCACGTATACCTTGTCCTTTCTCGGTTTTTGGTCTGATCCACGGATGTTTTTATTTTCTCAACATAAAACCATTGTTTAAGATGAAACAGAGATGCTAATTAACAGTCTCTTGTGTGCTGTTGTCCTGGGCATGACGTTTTGTTTGTGCCATTTCAGGAAATGCCCTGCTAAAATGTGGTGAGACAGAGAAGCAGATTGGTGGAGCGGAGAGGGAGCTCATCCAAAGTTCTGCCATCAACTTCCTGACACCTTTCAGGAACTTTCTGGAGGGTGACTTCAAAACCATCCTGGTGAGTCAGACTTTTATTTGAGATTCAGGATTCAAGATTCAAGATTTCTTTATTGTCATACCAACACACATTAGACATGAGGTCAGAACGAAAATCAGTCTCTCCAGAACCCGGTCGGCCCAGCAATAAGAAGAATAAGAAAAGAAGAAATAAGAAATAAGAACCAACAGTTTAACTTAACAAAATATAAATTTAAAGAGATCAAACTTTAAACCTCTGGAGGTAAGGTCATTTGGAACAAATTAAAGTTAGATATTGTGGAATTAACTTGCTTTCCATAAATGCAACAACAGCAATCATATATATATATATATCATTGTGTATGAACCAAAGGCAACTTTTTCTTTTTTGAAGTGGCAACAGATAACCTTTATAATGTCAAAACTGATCACACAGTGAAATGTTCTACAGCTTACATTAACAATATAAGCCTCAGTTTCTTTGTCATGAAAAAAATCAGCAGGAAGTCTTGTTTGGACTTACATACTGGAGTAATTTCCTCCCTGGTCTTTGAACTGGAAATAGAAGGACACGACTAGAGCTGAAACAATTCATCGACTTATTAATCAAATTAATTGACAACTATTTTGATAATCGATGAATCGGTTTGAAGCTTTTTTCATGATTAAAACAAGTTTTCTGATTGTTTAAGCTTCTTAAATGTGAATATTTTCTTAATTTCTTAGCTCTGGATAACAAAATAAAGAAATCATTAAAAGTTAATTTTGGTTTGTGGACAAAACAAGACATTTCACATCATAATTTCCAGGTTTGAGGAACACCGATCAACATTTTTTAAGGACCAAATGATTAATCAAGAAAATAATCGACAGATTAATCGATTACCAAAATAATCGTTAGTTGCAGCTCTATGTACAGCAGGTACGAAACACACAGAACCACAGCACGATCCAGCTCACCGTCCATTTTGATGGTCCTGTTTGTTTTTCTGTGACATAAAGGTCAACAGGAAACTGATTCAATGCACACTAGCTACAGGGATACAGTGCCACCTGTGGAGGTGGAGTCAGACATATACGGGCATGTATGCCCAGACTCGGCAGGTTGTCTGAGTGCCTGTCCTGGTCGCACTACAGCCTTAGCTTGATTAAACCGTGCTTGTTGACACATTGACTGTGAACATGTGATTGCACGTTTCGCTGTAGTCTAAAGCGAGTGACAATAGCATTGCTGCGTGAAAAATGCAATTGTGTGCATCTGCATGTGATTGTGTTTGATGCCTGACGTAAAGAATTGTATCTCTCTGTTCCATGATGTGTCCAGAAAGAAAGAAAGCTACTGCAGGTCAAACGCCTGGACCTGGATGCAGCCAAAACCAGGCTAAAGAAAGCCAGGATGGGTGATGCAAGAGCTGTGGTACGTACACACATGCGCATATCATCGTAAGTGGAACACAGTCAATTTTTGCACCTGTTTTTTTTTTTCTTGGAGGGTTATTAATGACGACTTTGCCTCAAATCATGAGCTAACGGGAGGAAAGGCTGCCAGGCATGTTCTTTCTCACTGTGTGACAGCCTTTAGTTTGTCTCTTGGAACTTAAACATAGTCACATGAGCCACTTCCCTTTTTCTGGACAGTTCCTGTAATGTCCCCATTTTCTGTGTTTGTGTCTTTGTTCTTCTAACAATCATTTGGATCAGACATTTATAAGAACCCTTCACTCTGTGCTTAATTTAGCAACAGGAAGCATCCAGTTCCATTAGGAATGTGTGAGGGAAAAGCATTTACGGTCATGCGGCGTGTTTCACCCGAATCATCAATTTTAGCCTCGCTAATGTTTATATAGTGTGATTTTGGAGCACGCTGCACATAACACACACACTTACACAGTTAATCAGTGTAGGGATGTGTTGTGTTGGCTGTGCATCAGCTGTAGTTCTAACTACTGTGTCACTGTTTTCAAAACACAAAGCAGCAGATGTGAGCGGAGGAAGTGACAGAGGTGAGTGGAATGTTGGAGCCATCTTTGAAACACACACACACACACACAGATGCTAGGGTTGAGCAGCTGTCTCGTTCAGAGCTTGTGAAATAATGGGTAACAATATACAGTACAGCATCAACTTGATGGTAATCTAGAAATCTTGGTGTTTCAAAAGTAAACGGCTTTATAATTAAAATTACTATGGAGTACAGTCAGTGTAAAACTTTCATGTGAAAATGTTTGTGAATCAAAATTAATAATTACCATGTTTTAAATTCATCCTCTTATGTCCTGTTGACCTTTTTCCACTGTTATTGTGAAACTATTACGTGGTGATTTTTATAGAAACAAGATTGTATTACCATAGAATTACTTCCCTATTGCAAAATTAAGACTGCACTATTGCCATATTGTTACTGTAATGTAAAGAGTTACTTACCAGCTGTGAACTCTCCCTCTTCCTTCTCCTCCTCCTCCTCAACCACACCTCCCTGTGCCTCTAATGTAAACTGTCAGGAGCTCAGCACAGTGAACACATTGTTCCTGTCACTCTCAGCTAATATTTATCAAGTCACAAGAAGCCATTGTTCCACCAGGTCTCGCATTGAATCCTTTTACTCAATAGGAGGAAAAGGAAACTTCATTATCAGTTGTGATCTTAGTTTTGTCAGTGTTTATTTATAACTCTTCTTTTTTGTTTTGTTTTTTGTGTACACAGTTTGTCGTTGTTCAGTTTGAATTTATGATTTTCTTTTCCCACTAAGATACAGAGGTGGAGACACTGACACTGACAGACATGATCAGAAAATCCAGTTTGTTTGCCTGAAGTTTGTTCCTTTGCTCATCTCTTCCAGGCAGAGCAGGAGTTGAGGATGACCCAGAGTGAGTTTGACCGGCAGGCGGAGATCACCCGGCTGCTCCTGGAGGGCGTCAGCAGCACACATGTACGTACATAGTCCCGGTTTCCATGTTTACATACTGTATTGTGTTGAATCAGGCTTCCATTCCATAATTGCCATTTAACAAACAAACCATTGACTTCCAGTGGAATTATTTACAGTGCTGCAAAGTGACTTATCTGTTGTGTATAGCTGTAACTGCACCTTTTTCTAATATTAAATTCAATATTTCTGTAAAAGAAATGTCTTTCACAGAAATTACCCAGGTTATACAACATTGCTCAGACTTAAAGGGCCACTTCACCCAAAAAATATATAATTTTCTTTACTAATTTCCTGAGATAAATCTGACTGAATCGGAGATACATGTCTCATTCCCACCACAACAGGAAAAAAATAAATAAAATTGACAAAAGGTCGACGTCAGTCACTTCCTTCATAAAATCTGTGTCCTAATTCAGTGAAATAAAGTTGTTTGTTAAAGATGTTGTCATAGTAATTATTTAGTTCAAATAGCTGACCTATATTATGACAGCTGTCACTGATCTAGATTATTTAATCTGCCCAGTCGTCCCCCTCCCCCATCTCTACTAACTGCTTTTTATCTTTAGCCAAGTCTAAATGTTAAACTATTCCTTCAACACACTCTTCATCTTCACAAACCCTTGTTCTATTCCTTGTAGCATTACTCCTTAATAAACAGATGACATCACCACTGTATGGTGAAGGAATGAGACAGTCCTACACGTGTAACTTCAGAATAAAAAAAGCTAGAGTTGCGGTATATAGTTGAAATCCCACTCTAGTGGTTCCACATGTAGGAAAGCTGATAAGAACTTGACAGTAAAGTGACAGTGTCCATGTCTCTGCTGGTGCATTTCCAGGCGCACCACCTGCGCTGTTTGAACGACTTTGTGGAGGCCCAGACCACGTACTACGCTCAGTGTTACCAGTACATGGTGGATCTCCAGAAGCAGCTGGGCAGGTGAAATACGACACGCAAACATGAGCTGGCAGTTTGTTTGATTTTGAACAGAAACTGAAATTCATGACTCATTTCGAATGCTGTCAGTTCTCGTCTTTCCTGTGTCGGTTTCAAAAGACGGTGTTTTCAGTTGAAACAGAAAAATAAGGCGATCCACGGAGAAATCGCTTGTGATTGGATGTTTATCCAAAGCAGTGATGTTTGATACTTTTTACTGCTCAGCTTGTGCCTCATCATCTTCCTCCCCCCACTAGTTTCCCCTCATCATTCTCCAACAACAATCAGTCATCGGTGTCAGGCGGCGCCAGCATCTCAGTGCCTACCATCCCAGTGTCGGCCTCCCTGCCCAGCGTGTCTGCAGGCCACGGCAGCTCTGCAGTATCGGGAGGATTCAATGAATTGCGCAGCTCCAATGGCAGCCGCAAAGCCCGGGTGCTTTACGACTACGACGCCGCCAGCAGCAGCGAACTTTCACTGCTGGCTGATGAGGTGAGCAAGAACTAACAACTCCTCTCCTGTAGCTTTTTTTTAGTGTGGAGGGAAACTATCAACACAGAATTGTCTTTAAAATGTAACTCCTTACATTACAGTACAGTAACAACATGGTAATAAGTTTGTAATGTGTAATAACATCCTATTTCTAATGCAATTTCATGTTTTTATAATACCAATAGTCATTCTTCCTTCTTCCTAACGCCATAATTTATGTTAAAGATCAACCTAACCTTACCATGCCAAGAGATTAGATCTCTTCTTCTTCTTCTTCTCTTCTGATTGGCCCTCTCTTTATTTTCATCTAGTTTTTATTAGTTGACGATTGTTTTTGTCATGTCAATTTTCTTTTTATTTACCAAAGTCTAATTTTTGCCGTGAAAAAGGTGTCTAGGCTGTTTTTAAAACCTGCCTCGTTGCATCTTGGTGTTCTGAACCTGCGTCCGGAGGGAAGGATTGTGACGTAGTGGGTGGGTGGGAGTCTTGTGATTGTGTCTGTGATGCGTGTGGTGGCTCTGAGGTTTTGATCTGGGAGGGTGGGAGTGGGGAGTCCTATTATTGACACTGAAGAAGCACGTGGACCAGTACAGCAGTGTAATCTGAATAATGCTTTTATACAGCAGTAGAAGGAGACGAGGTGCGACACTGAGTCCTTTTACTTTGCAGATGGTCTCTCATTGCTTCATTTTTGAATGTCCGTTGTACGTCTGTCAAATCTAAGGTTATTGTCGAGGGTATTTAAAATTGTCAACGACCTCAACAATTTCATTATTTATGATTGTGGGGTTGCAGATGTTCCGTGATGCCATGGACCATTTCCTTTTGTTTTATTGACATTGAGGTAAAGATGGTTTTGCTTTCACCACTGAGTGGAATAATGGACTGAGTTGTGATATTCCTGTGGAGGGTTTTTATCCTTGAAGAAACCAATGATGGCTGTGTCGGCCGCATATTGAAGGTATGCAGTGGTAGGTGAAGGGCTGTTGCATTCATTTGTGTGTAAGATGAAGAGAAAGGGGCTCAGCACACAACCCTGAGGGGCTCCGGTGTTACTGATGATTGGGGATTTTATTGTCGTGCCTGTTTGGACAGTCTGCTATGTTGTATGTTGAGATCCCGTAGTTTTTGGATCAACATTACAGAATCCTTGAGTTCTGTAGGTCTGGGATTTTTTGGCAGTGGAATTATTGATGCCGTTTACCAGAGAGTGGGTAGATTTCACAGAAGGGTGGGTGTAGTACTGGAGAGAGCTCTGTTATGTGGACTTTTATTGTTGGACAAGAAGTCTCAATTTGTTTGTATTTATAGCTACAGGACATAATATAGTAAATCCTAAACAGAGGTTCATATGTCCATTACTTTTCCCCATGAGTCGTTCTGTAGCAGCACTGCAGCTGTGTGCTCCCTCCTTTCCTGGAAAAGCTCCCGACTCTCCGTGACATGTGGTTAACCAGCAATGAACCAGCATTACCTCAGTCCATCATCCCCTCAACTACACTCATTCAGAAAACCTTTTCCACTCTGTCCTCATATCACCAGAGCCAATGAGATGACTTTGATAAAAAACAGGCTTAATAACCATGTACTTGTGAAGAAATGTGCTTTAAGTGTTTCTGACTCACTGACAGTTATTTGTCTTAACCACGAGTAGAACATTGATAACGCATGATAAAATACATTTCCAATAAACCCTGTGTCCGTCCTTTCAGGTGATCACAGTCAGCAGCGTCCCCGGCATGGACTCAGACTGGCTGATGGGTGAGCGAGGCAGTCAGAAGGGCAAAGTGCCAATCACGTACCTGGAGCTGCTTAACTGAGCCCCACGCTGTGATCCCATATTTATATAGTAGTGATGCAGGGGGGGGAAAAAAACACATTTTTTCTCTTCAGTGTCAGTCATTTCACATTATGTTCAGTTTGTATAGAAAAAGAAGATGGAGTCTCGCTTTGAGAACGACTTGACCTTGGAATGAATAAGTCTCGCTGAGGACGGGGACAGGAAATGGACACATTCCCTCCTTTTAAAAAAAAAAAAAAAAAAATGTTTGTATGCACCTGCAGTACATCTCTTAAACTCTGCTTCCACGCCCTTTTGTGTTCAGTGCTATGCGATCTGCAACATCTCCCAATCTGTTCTTTTTTTTTACAACAAATAGATTTTTCAAATAACAAAACAGATGTGTTTTTATTGGAAAATGTGCTCTTGTGGCGAGTGATGCGGACGGTTTTAAAGTCTTATTTTATAAGTGATCTATTATTCTGAAAAGGAATAGTCCTTTTTTTTTTTTTTAAGAAAGAAATTAATAAATAAAAAAGTATCTTATGTGTTATCAGCTTTATTCAAACACTGTCTCAGTGCCTTGGATTAAATCACATGTCCAACATCCTTACCAAAGTGCCACTCAGAACCAATTCTTCTTGCAGCTACACCAGCAGTATTGAGACTCGGCCCAGTCTCCTCTTTACCAGAAGTTTATCCGCTTTTATTAATGTGTACAAATACACACTTAGTTTTGTGTAAAGTGCCTCAGGTTTTGGTCAAATTAGTGTTTTTACTCTAATTGGGGTAAAAAAAAAAGTCCTTAAAAACTTTATCATTTCATCAGTTTTCCCTCAAACCTACATTTCAACTCCCTGAATTATAAATATATACAGAAAAACTAATTGCTGTTGTGGGAGATTTCAGTCTATTACGACACAACCGCTTCTTGTTTTGTGTGTAACTTGAAAACTTAACATGCCATTGTAAAATAAATGCAAAGATGTTGCATTAATAAAAAATAAAAAACCTGAGCTTCAATGTTACATTTTTGTCATTCTTGCTACTGTGCACTCTCATTTTGAGCCACCGGGGGGCAGAGCAGGCACAAGGCATCTCATGCTCATTGTTTCTGTTGCTGGTGCGCATTATACAAAAAGTAAGTTCTATGTTGTGTTTGTGCTGTGTGTGTGTACAAGTAAAAATAAACCACCACAGAAAAGTAGCAGGGAAATTCACATCACGGGAAATGTTCTGTGAAAAAAAAGGTGTCATAACAGGAAGCTTTGTTACAACACTTTTAACTCAAGAGGACAATAATCTCTACACAATCGGTCAAACCTTATTTCTACACACACCCCTCAGTATATTTATGGAGTATGAGGGCCACATGTGAAAAAAAGATGTTGAAAGAAAGAGTCAGAATTCTGAGATTAAAGAACTCAGAATTCTGAGGGAAAAATAGAATTCTGTCTTTAATCTCATGCTGATTTTCTTTCAGTTTTTTTTTATACTCTTCCGTAGTATATTCAATTAAAATCAATAGGGCCAGAATTTAATCTCTCATACAAAGTAGAGTTATAGATCCTTACTAATTAAATCCTAAATTAAAAGAAAATAAAGAAGCAGTATTTAGTCAAATGTGATAAAAATGGAAAAAGTCAACAAGTTAATCCTCATAAAACCCCCAAATTGTCAAAATGGGATCATGGGTTGCAGAGATGACTTTGTTACCACAGTTCAGTGACAACATGAGAACAGATGTTTTAATGTTCTGTGTGTAAGTGTGGCAGAGTCATGTGACACTGAGCCTCTCATACATGCTTGTCTCAAAACCATTACAACAGACAAACGACAGGAAGAAGAATTAAAATACAAAATACGACTTCTTCTGTCTCTAACTTGTCTTGAACTGGCGACAAAAGGCAACAAAGGGAATTTTAATCTCTCCGTTATTTTCACGATTAATCTGGCGCGTGTCTTGATCGTAATGATGACGTCTTATTCTGTCCACAAACCGAAACAAGTCACTTTGAATGATTTCTTTGTTATACGAAGGAAAGCAGCAATGAAATATTCACATTTAAAGAAGCTGAAAACATCGTAAGGGCAAAGTTCAACATATTGTTATTTTCATAATCGACTAATCTGTCGATTATTTTTTCGAGTAATTGTTTGGTCCATAAAATGTCAGACACGTTAAATAGACATTCATCAGTGTTTGTCAAACCTGGAAATGATGATGTTCTCGAATGAACCAAAAACGATTCACTTTTAAAGATTTATTTGTTATATGGAGCAAAGAAACTAAGTAAATATTCACATTTAAGTGATTTAAGTGAGTTTTAATCGTAAAAAAAAGCATAAATGATGAAGTTGACGGTTAACTTGGTAATTGATTAATAATCCATTCATCGAGTAATTGGTTCAGCTCTAGTTAACATAGACATGACATGAGTCCTCACACTGTAAAACCTGGAAATTATTTCCATTTTTTGTTTTGTTTTTTAAAAGAAAATAATATAATGTTTACTCCTGACATGGTTCCCCAGTGTCTCCATGACTCCCACAGGAAGTCGGTGGTGCAGTGTGAGCGTCCGTGAACCACAAACACAGACCTGAAACTCACTGTGAAAGTTGTGTGAGCCACGTCTGATGCTGCTGTGCACTAACATATTGTCTCCTGTAAAACCTTCAGTCAGTTTATTTTTTTTTAAATCCAGAAAATGAAGTGCTATATGAAGAGTTTCCTGTCTAATCAGGAAGTCCAGGAGTGAGGGCCTGGGCCTCACTGTCATAAGAGCAGGAAGGGTTAAGAGGAAGTGGAGTTTTACTCAATGACGACTGAGAAGCTGCTCGTCAGACTTTTCTTTTTTTCCACAGTGAACACATTAGTGAAACATCCAACAGTGTGACATCTCACCCTTTCACCTTTCAGCTTCTGCCACAATTCATCAAACATGATTTTTTTTTTAAGTATTAAAGTATAAAACCAAGAAATAGAAAGGAAAAAGAGTCTAGAAACACGGATTACCCTCACATCCATGTAGCTCCAACAAAGTCTTATCTCTTCCAGTAAGAATTAACCATCTCATATACGAGATGAGTGATAGCATGAATTTTTAAAAAAACCAAACCAAACACTTCCTCTTTCTCCAGCCCTTACGGTAACACTTTACATAATATTAATATGTAATATGGAGGTAGCAGTGCCATATAATGTAATATAAGTAATATTTAGGTAGAAAAAAGAAGAAGCTTGGTAATGAGAATATCTCTCATCTACTATCAGTTAATACTTTTATATTAAAATATTGGGGGGGAAAATTGTGGGAATCAGAATTGTTTTTGCCGTACTATGATGTTGAAATTCATCCTCCATTACACACTTTTTAAAAAAGATTAAGATTAAAAGAATAAATCAAATACAGGCAGTAAAAATACAACATCCAAAGCTAAAAAACTTAAAACAACGAGAAAGCTAAACAAAAATCAGGTAAAAAAAAATTACCCTCTCAAATTAACCTACTGGATACCTGAGAGGTAGTTCCCCAGGGTTCAGAGATTAATTATAATTATTATTATTGTTCTCTTCACTATGTTGCACATAAAAAAAAGAAAGAAAACTGTCAGTGATCCTGAAGGTCCCCTGAACATGAAACACACTGACTTTTCCTTTAGTGTCTCCATGACTTTGACATTCGTGGCATTTTCAGCTATAAAACTCAGTCTCGTAGGCCCGTCGGTGTGCCTTTATTAAAGCTGCACTACGTAGGATCACTAGAGAACCACTTGACTCGTTTCATCTGCATCTGTTATTCAAATGCTTCTCTCATCACATGGTTATGAACAAACGCACGTATTTCATATGAGAGTGAGAGAGAGAGGATGTGAGATAATCTCTCCTCTTTAAGGGTCAGTGTGTAACATGTAGCAACGTTTACTGGTGAAGTTGCAGCTTCACCAGTAAACCCTAACCCTTCCTTTCCAAGTTATGTCGAACTTGATTACATTACACTAAAAAGGGATTACCAAACAATAATCCCGCCTGCTCCATCTTTAATCCAAAAGAAGACAAATTGAGAATTCTCAAACGGGCCAAGAACAACTTACTGACAAACGTATTCAGACTCTTAACTGCAGGTGCCTCCTGTTTTATTTTTAAGTACTTCAGGGGCTTTTCTGTCCTGTGGAGATTGAGTGGGATTAGTGTGGGTAATCCATCTTCCTGCTAACTGTCCACAGACATGCAGATTGGGGTTAGTTTTACTGGAGACTCTAAATTAACTGTTGGTGTGAATGGTTGTTTGTTTCTGTACGTTGGGCCTGTGATAGGCTGGGGAAACTATCCAGGGTGAATCTGCTTTTAAATAAAAACTTTTTTAATATACTGTGTATATTTTAAACTTGTATCCCATGTTGCTTTGCTCTAAATTGTATTTGTCATTCAACAATATGTCAGCTACAGCTGCTGCTAAAGCAATGACTGACTTTAAGTATAGTTTTGTAGATATTTGAACTAGATTCAGTTTGGTTTTAATTAACTTTTTATCTCTTTTTTTTTTAAAATCTAATTTCTTGATGAGCTCCATCTATATGTGACTAAAGACGGTCGATTGACCCCGGTGATAGAGCGCAGACCGACTCCCGCACAATTATTTTGTAGTTAAAACATTTTACTCTGCACATTGCGACACATTCTTGGTAAGGATGTCGCCACATACGCACTCTATCTTTACACCACACACACTCGAAAATGAATCTCGTTTGACCGCCTACGGTCAAATTTCACTTCTCTGTTCACGTGTGCGCTGCACCTGTGGTCACTAGTTCAATGCACAGAAATTCATCCACAGCACTGGCACAGAGCGACGTGATGCACCTTTGTTTGACACGTCACGTGTGGACCCCCATAACCACAGCTGCATGGTTGGTGTGTTTGGCAGGTTTATGCCACAACTTTCATATACTGTGTGTGCATGTGTGTGTGTGTGTGTGTTCAGCTTACAATCCTATCACTGCTGTAAATGCACTCTGCCTTTTTCTTTTTTTTTAATGCAGCTCTCCTTTGACTCCTGACCTAAAAACGTTGAGTAATCAAATGAAATTCCTCTTGGTCGACAAAAAAAATAAAGTGTCTTCCGCAAATGATGATCTTGTTATGCTTCCCTGCTGTGATCAGGCTTTTTAACCCCTTAACACCTCACCCTCAAGATGTCCCCCTGGCTTATTTTAACCACAAAAGCACCAGAGAATGCCCTGCAACTAAGTGCCCATTTTCCCCCAGAATAACGTCCAATATCGGGCAGTTATTTACAATTTACTGCATGATAAAATTCTGTTTTAACAATTCAAAATGAAGAAAAACAAAAAGGTTTATTTGGAAAAACACTGCAGTTAGACACGAACAACATATTTTGCATGTTAAATTTGAAATATCAGTATAAAACATATTTACAATAACATTTTTTGGAGTCTCTCAATGTTTCTTTGTCTCTCCGTGTGCAAAAAAACCGGAGTTCTTCCTTAATCTCTCCTCTCTGACAACAAAGACGCTGATTAGTAAAATTACCGTAATAACCACATGTTTGCTTTAACGGGCAACTTCTCAGCTTTCAGAAACCGTTGGCATTTTTTCTCCCGATAGCACAAACTGTCGCGTGCACTTGTGCTGACGTGTCTACTGCAAACTGAAGTTAGCGTCACTTTGTAAAACTTTTACTCCCTGCACCAAAGCCCATAGAGAAAATTAACGATTTTACATCATGGCGCACACGAGTTGTTGATCCACTGTTGCCTCTGCCAGTAAGTTCAAGTGTGTTATTTTTGGAATTCAGATGTTGATTAAAAAGGAATCTTGTGTTAAGTCACTAAAATCTGTCTAAAGATTCCCTGTGATAAACTAAACTATCACTTTCATTATAATGCTGCTCATTTTTGCTACTAACTACAAATAGTAAAGTAGATCGGGCCATGTTGAATGATGTTCAGTGGTTTGTTTCTCCTTTTCACCTGTTTCGAAAATAATTTGGCCTAATCCTCTCAACTCTTGGTTGGTGGTTTCATAATGATTTATTAAAAAAACAAACAAAAAAAAAAGCAACGCAGGCTTTTACAAGTCTGTGCTCCAGTTTCTCTTTTTTTTTTTTCTTCTGTTCAACCACCATGACCCTGAGCATCACCACAGTGGTATTTTGGTTACATTCTGGTTTAGGCATCAGCTCTCTGCACAACCGATCCATCAAACTTCTTGCTGCGTGTATGAGTACACGCTCAAAGAGGGAGTCGTCTTTGGTGCCCCCCCCCCTTTGTTAAAAATTGGACGGCCCATGTCCTTCATTTCCCTCACATTGTGCACGGCAGCATAGAGCCGCTGTGCGTCAAAAAATGGAACCAAACTAATTCCTCATGACTGCAGACACTTTGGAATTTCATGTCGATGTTTCGGCGTGTCAGAAAAAAACCTCAAACCCCTCCTCCCTGAGGTACAGAACTGGGCAGTTGCTTCACATCTTAGCAAAACAGGAAATTTCATGTTTCCTCTGCTGCTTATAGCAACAGATTGTATCACATTACTTCTGCATATGTTGACACACACACACACACACACACACACACACACGAACAAAGCCACATCTTGACATTAGAAGTTTGTTATGGACCACACTTAAATAAACAAAACACAGCGATGTGTAAAACTCCACAGTCCCTCCATTAATGCAGACACTTTTACAATGGAAGTCAGTTTATTTCCACAGTTCATCCCCCACACATAGTATGTGTTCAGTATCAGTAGGATGTATGCTTCAGACACTTCTTTTTAATGGATTTTTTAAGCATTTTGGGCTTAAAGGTGAAAAGGACAATTGCTGAAATGCCCACAAACGAAAGGCAGATGGGTAAAAACAGCACAATGTACCAGAATATCGATTCGCTAGCGTCGCCCGAGCACACAAATGACGGCAAGTGCTGAACTCTGTGTGTCATTACGAGAGGATCCTCGCATTTAATGTCCGATTGTTCGACCATATTGATCGTCTTTGTCTTTTCGAATGTCCTGAACCACTCCGTTTGGCAGCAGTTGAAGGGATTTCCTGTCAGGAAAACAAAGCGAAGTTTTGGAGCTAATGCGTTGGCCAGACCTGGATGGATGGTGGACAGTCTGTTGTCCCTCAGGTCGAGCACTTTCAGGTCAAGGTTTAGGAGCGACTGAGGAAGATGTGCAAGAGAGTTCCTTGAAATGTTTAAAAACCTCAGACTTTCGAAAGACGAGAAATCAAAGTCTTGTATGTGAGTGTTTCCTAAGCCTAGATGTTGCAAAGTTCTGCTCAGACTCTGCATCGGCTGTTGGACTATAAGTCCAGGGTTGTTGGAAAGTTCCAAATGCGTTAGTGACAGCCCTGCAAACGCCGTCCTTGGAATTACTTGAAGGTTGCACCCTTTGAGGTAAAGCTGCTCAAGGGACACGACATTTTTCCAATCCACACAAGAGGCGAAAGTGTCCGTGCTGATCTCAGCTTCTTCGGAAAAACAAATGTCAACGTTGTTATAGCTGAGATCCACTGACCTTAAACTTGGCAGTGAGGAAAACAATCTCGAGGGCAACCCCCCGAGATCGTTCAGGCTCAGATTGAAATATGTCAGATTACCAAGGGTGGCCAGTGTTCCTTCATCTGCTACAATCTCGTTCAGCATGTTGTTACTGACGTCCAGCTCATACAAGCTGCCAGAGAACAGTTCAGACGTTAGATTCAAGGATTTCAGACAGTTTCTGCACATCTGGAGTCTGAAGAGGGCGGACATTTTCTGGATGAATCCCTGGGGGAAATACTGCACCTGGTTCCCTCTTAGATCCAATATCTCCACAGACGAGATGTCACCGTGAAGGCTGTCATTCCACAGCTGAACGGTGACGTTGCTCGCGTTCTTGTTCAGGTTGTAGAACTCAACGGACGTAGTCGAGTTCAGGAACAGGTTTTCGTAGAACCTGAGGCTGTTGTGGGCCAGGTAAAGGTTGCGTAGACGACTGTGGCTGGGCAAGAAAGGGAAGAAGAGCAGTTTGTTGTCTGATAGATCGAGCGTCTCCAGCTGGAAAGTGTCATTGAGATCTTGTCGAGAGATGAACCACTCGATGAAGTTGTGGCTGGCATTCAGGACCACCAGCTGGGTCATTTGGAAGTCGGTTAAACAAGGCAGATAGTTGTAGGCCAAGTTGAGCCGCTGGAGCTTGGTGTTGCCGTGAAAGGCGCTATCAATCTCAAAGATGATGTTCCTCTGCAAGTCGAGTTCTTTGAGCTGACGAAGATCCCCGAAGTAGGTCTCGTCCAGTCTCTGCAGGAGGTTTCCCGAGAGATTGAGGTATTCTAAGGACGTCAAATTCTGGAGAAGAGTGATGACCATTTCATCCCAAAGCTTATTCTCCGAAAGATCTAAAGCTCTAAGTCCAGGTAACTTCTTCAGAGCGTCACTGGTCTCTTGTGTGCCAATATGAAGACTATTATTTGCCAAATTAAGGCTTTTTAACAACTTTGAGTTTTGAAAAGTGTCTGATTCAATTTTCTCCAGAGCGTTAGAAGCTAAGCTCAGGCTGTTTAGTGAAGGGTAAGCGAGCAGAGAGTGGTCTCGTAGTGTTTGGATGTGATTGTAGTTGAGCTGAAGCTCCTCTATGTTGCGCGGTAATTCTGAAGGCACCGACGTGAGCTGGGCATGATTGCAGAGCGCTGTTCTTTGTATCTGTAGAGGAAAGAAGTACAAACACGTTTGAGAGAATTCATTTGTCTCCAGAATTGTGTTTCTCAACATTGGCTCTGCAGTAACCGTACAGCCTCATGAGAGATTAATGAACATCTTCTCCAAGAGAGGTTTCAGTTTTAAAACTCTGATTCATTTATTTTTACTGGCTGGTTCAGAGTGACTGTTACTTTAAAAAACGGACTGTAGCCATTTCTATTAATATTGTGTAAATGACAAATGACCAGGAGGACATTTAAGGCAAGCAGGTTTGCAAGATTAGCAGAATTTAAATAAAGACTTTTAAAGGTACAGTGCTCAAAATCTTGTTGAACTTGAATATAATATCATCCTTACATTTGTACGAGTGTAAAATCACCTGATTGTATAAATTGTTGTTTTTCATGACCCCGGAATGAGCCTTTTATATTTATAAATGGAGCTGGGTCAGGCCGGTATATACAGTACTTACAAAATGAAACTTCACTAATAAACTGTACACTGTACTTTTTAAATAGAAAAACACACAAAACTGAAAACAAATATGACATTATATGTCTGTTTAGATATTTTAGGCTCCATAGACCCCAAGCTTTTAGACCAAACCCTTGAGTTTAAGATTTAATTTACGATAAATATCAGTTATAAGTTATAATATAAAAGTTATAGTATTTAAACTTGAGTGGATATGGGCTTTCCTGATAAAATACCAGCATTAATGTAATGTTTAGAGCTGCAACTACTGATTATTTCCTCAATTAATCGAGTAATCGGTTGGTCCCTAAAATGTCAGAAAACGTTAAAAAACATGTAAAACTGAATATGATGATGTTCTCGAATGCCTTGTTTTGTCCACAAACCATAATGATTCACTTTTAATGATTTCTTTGTTAAATGGAGCAAAGAAATGAAGAATATTCACATTTAAGAAGCTGAAACAATAAAACCGAATAATCGATTACCAAAATAGTTGATTTATAATCGATTAATTGAGTAATTGTTTCAGCTCTAGTAATGTTTAATGTGTTGACTCCCAAACGAGGCTAAAACAGGAAATTATCAGCAAGCACATGTTTTAATTTCATCTAAAATGTGTCTCGTAAAGGAGACCATGGACGCTTTTCATCCTAAAACGTTATTATATTGTACATTTACACAAAACACACGCATATAAAAACAGTTTTTTTTATGTCCAGCAAAGAGAAAAAAGGGAAAACATCTCACCAGCCGACTTGAGATTGGTGTCAGGATAATCCACAGAGGTAACAGGCGCAGCAGAATGGGGGTGAGCCCGTGGACTGGCATTTTAACATTTTTACTGTTGAACACATGACACAGCGACAGAGACATAAGGATCTGATAATGACGGATTATCCAGGGGTGTCAAATTTCATTTTCCTTCAGGGGTCACATACAAACCAGTAAAATAATAGCAAAATAACCTATAAACAACAAGCAAAAGTTTACCATTTACACGTGTGACAGATCACAGTGGATCAACACAGCCACAAAACATTTAGTCACAGGTCTGAAACTGACAAATATAGTTATAGTCACATTATGAGCAGACTGTCATCATGATGGGAAATTTTAACAAAATTTTTGACTGATTCTGGTTTGACACCCCTGGATTATACAGTATATTACATTTTCTGTTATTTTTGATTAATCATGTGCAGATTATTCTCTGCGCATGAAAACCAGAGGAAACATCTCTACCATAAATGCAGTAGCAGAAGTAGGTGGACACAGAAATGTGTAGGCGTAGGTGCACAGGCTTTATTTTTAAGCCTTTTATATGTTTCTTTTTTAATTAAATGTAGCTTTTTGTTGTATTTTTTACGTCATATCTCAAATACACACATGTGAAGAGAGTGTTCAGTGAAGTGGAGTCACACAATGTCATTTCTTTTAAATGTGGACGCTATCACACAGTTTAGATTAACACTTGATAAACGATAGATCCGTGTCCTCATCCGTTGAAATGGAATGTCCCCTGTATCACAATCTACATATATATCTAAAATAATTGTTTAAAAAAAAATCCCCAAATTCAAGTCAAATCACTGGCAACACAAGCTGAATTGATACGAGAAGAAGTGGCTCCCTCTTAGTGACTCGCACACTCTTTTAAACTTTACAATTCAGCAATCTTGAGGAGAAAAAAGCTGTCATGAAACCACTTTAATTCACTTTGCTGCTGTTTTAGCACAATCGCACACAGAGCAGGTGTTTTTGAAGGTGTTATTTCTGAGTGCAAAACCTCATGATTAATAAAAATGACACACAAGCTGTGATTACACAACACAAATTCAACTTATTGTCCCGCATTTGTAATATGTCCATGTAGCACTGAGGAAAAACCGTAGTTCTTTTCTGACAGGACATGTACATTTGTGACAGAGTTTATAGAATGCTGCCCGGTCAGTGAAGCAGACAAAGACTATTTATTAGAATCTTACGTGAGGCAAAGTTTGCTTGTGTCAGTGGTCACAGCATCTTTGCATGAGGCAGTGGTAGACTAGTGGATGCAGTGCATTTACTTACACTGGTGGTTAGGTGTAGATTTCCCAAGCCACTGATGGTTGATTCTCTGACCATATCGCTGGCTGCCTCGCTGCTGCTGCTGCTGCTGCTGCTGCTGCTGCTGCTGCTGCTGCTGCTGCTGCAGAGTCTTCTCTCATGTGTGAAGCTCGGCTGCCTTCCTCTGCTCTCACTCAACCACCGATGCCTCTTTTTTTTTTTTTTTTTTTTTTTTTAACCATTCACGGAAGCAGGCAGGCAACGGAAACCAAGTCACATGGACAAGCTGCAATCAGAAAGAGGTTCTCAAGCCTCGGGGCCACAGGAAGGCGAGAGCAGGCTCAACCAACACTGCTGATGTTTTTTTTCTCTCTTTTTTTTTTTTTTTTTTTTTTTTTACTATAGAAAATGATGCTGCACGACTAAGGTTGGTAGCACAGCTTTGTACCACAAAAACCTAGTGAAAACACACCCTTCACACCCTCGGCTCTCTCTGATCACTCAACCAACGAGAGAGGAAACCACTCAGTGCACACACCCTTCCTGCCTGACTTTTGGCCTCCTGCTGCAACAGCTGTTGCTTAACACAAATATATTCACACAGAGACCTTCGCCCGTGTGTTTATATTATAATGAAAGGTTGTGACGACGAAATGACACAAAGACAGAGAATAAAGATGACAACAAAACTGAACCACGTGATTCATTCATTTGATTTTCAACGTGAGAATAGATCACGGCTGCTTTTGTTTTATACCTTCAGTAAACGCTGCGTGCCTTACTTCCTCTCTCTCTTCCCTGTGGTCCAGCTGCTAATAGCGCCCCCACCGGGTTCATGTTGTCTTTTTGTTAAGACCGCTCTTGAACTTGATTCTTCTTTACAGTTGCCCATGTGTACAAGAATAGGGAATTAGGAAACAGGAAGTGATGGTCCCGTCCTTGGAGGGATGATTTTGTCGGTGATTCCTTCCTGTTTTCGAACAGGACATCTGCAGATCTCACTTCCGACTCTGTTGTTGATGTGAGCGGGGACAAGATGGACTCCGTGTTGAGGTCGACGGGCAATTTGACCTTTTTCTCACATTAAAAACGGACGTGGTCAGGACCAGCACACCTCACAGAGACCAAAACCTGGTCCTGATGAGTCAGAACCTCATTCATTTCTGAGGAACTGGTTAAGTGTAGGCCGGAAAATTATGGTGAGCATCACTGTTTATGGTTATGGTCAGGGACGTTGTCCAAAGGTATAGCATTCAATGCAAAAATAGCTGCACAAACTTGTCTGTGTTTATAGGTGTTTTATTTTTTATTTAACTTTTATGACACCAGGAACAGGGTCACACGGTGGGTGTAGTGGTTAGCACTCGTGCCTTTGCAGCATGAAGACCTGAGAAACAAGGGCCTTTACTGCATGGAGTTTGCATGTTCTCCCCGTGTGTGTGTGTGTGTGGGTTTTCTCCGGGTTCTCCAGCTTCCTCCCACAGTCCAAAAGCATGCAATATGGGGATTAGGTAAATTAGACACTGGTCCCTGCGATGGACTGGAGAACTGTGCAGGGTGTGACCCTGCCTATCGCCCCTATGTCAGCTGAGTTTGGCACAGCACCCCCCGCGACACTCATGTGGTGGATAAAGTGGTAGAAGATGGATGGATGGAAACCAGGAACAAATCCGGATGAGATTAAGAAGCAATTTCTGCAGCAGCACAAACAAAATATCACATAAAACACAACAATGCAGAAATAAACACTTCTCTATATACATTTCACATCTAGCTAATCTAGAAACAGTGATTCCTATTTTTGTGAGGACTCTTGTGAGGGCTTTTTGAGGATTAAGACTTGGTTTTAGGATTAGGGTTAGGTGTTTAGACTGCATTTACATCTGATGTGTTTTCTTTCTGACTACCTGCTTTCATTATCTTTCAAAAATGACCCATATCTGATACTTACACTGACACATTGGGCACGGCAAGTGACCTGAAAATGATTAGGTGGCTTAAAACGGAAGTAAAAGTGGCGTTATTTTTTTAATTTCGAAAACCTCGCACCAGAGGCCAAAGAGAGTCATGTCATTCACCTCTGTTGCATTTCACACAGAGTCACACGGACAGGGGAATATCCGATGTTTCTGCTTAGATGGCAGACACAAAGGCACATATTTTCCACATATACCAAAGCGGCTTGAAACCGATCTGATTATACAGTATTTGAATCCATGTGCTTTTTTTTCCTGCTTCAAACCTTCATGGGTCACATCTGAATTGTGCCACATGCAGAGGAAATGCTGCCTTTGTTGTGTTCAGGAAGAAGAAGAAGAAGAAGAAGAAGGAGAAGAAGAAGAAGAAGAAGAAGAAGAAGAAGAAGAAGAAGAAGAAGAAGAAGAAGAAGAAGAAGAAGAAGAAGAAGGAGGAGGAGGCCTGTTGCAAGTGTTTGTGGATGTTTCCCTTTATCGCTATAAAGAGTAACTCAGCTTTGCAGATTTTAATCAGAATGAGAATAAACACGATAAAGATCCTCACAGTGAGAGACCGGCTCATGCCCGTTTCTGACTGCTTACTTTCACAGAAGAGACATCACTTCACAGCTTCTCCACTTAGACTACCCAACTCCTGTTTACTGGTTTCAGGAATGACTTAACGTGCAGCTATGACTCAGCAGGTTCACTCGTGTGTGTGTGTGCATCAGTGTGACCATGTGCGAATTATGGGAACTATTCTTTTGTCTGTTTAGGGCTTCATTACCACATGATACAATGACCTTTTCTGTCAAATAAGCATATTATGGATTGACAGAGAAAACCTCACTTGATTTATTTAGGATTGAGGGTGGAGAACGTCCTCTTGAGGTTTCACTGACTGTATGTGTGATCATGTTGTTGCACAGGACGACTACTGTCCTCTTGTGGAAGGAAGACTTATTGCATGTACTGTATACAGTCAGTTTGAGTTTTCAGAGGAATAAGATACAGTTGAATGGACATTACTTTGTAGGCATTACTACAATATTACAGGAGTGCTCATAAGTAAGAAGGCGTGAGTTTTATTGCAGGAGTAAATCCTTATTTCTACCTTATTTTAGATGTATTTAGTCCTTATTACTACACTATGACTTTATGTACTTTATTTCTACAGCCCTTCACAACAACCCACAGGGCCCTCCAAAATAAGAGCATTACAGACACACAGCATTAAAAACAGATGGTAAAAAAATCAAAATTCAAATGACAGAATTCAAAACAACTGAGTCCATATGACTACACTCTCAAAGCAGTCGTTACTTTGTTATCACACAGTATGCTAAGTAGCCGCTGAGTGTGTGAAGAAAATAAATATCTACATTTTCGAATTGAAATAGATATTAATAATGAATTTATAGAGTTGAGCTTTAAGTTATTACATTTTATTTGGGGGTTGAAGATTTGCTCATTTGGTGCACATTTGCACATGTGTTCTAACCTTTAAAAACCAAAGTCATTAAACTGGTTTAGTTAATTAGTTTAATTCAAGTTCAGTATTAACACACACTTGGAATATAAAAGTGGTAATTAATAATAGGTGCGGTGTAAATAACACAGCTATACTTAATGTAATTTATAGTGTTACATTTTGTTTTTAATAATAGTCAAGCACATGGCTGCTCCATTACTACATTATTATAGTACACAGAACTGATGCAGGAGAATTATTACAGTGTTCAGGGATTGGACCAGGAAACAGTGTGCCCCGGTTGCTTGTTCATGTTCATGCTTTTCACACAGATGTTGTGGATTCATGTGTAGTTACAAAGTCAGTGTCTGGCAGCTGTAATAGGGTTGATGGTGCTGTGGAGGACACTAGAGCTGAAACAATTACTCCATTAATCGATTACTAAATTAATCGTCAACTATTTTGATAATCGATTGATTGGTTTGAAGCTTTTTTCATGATTAAAACAAGATTTCTGATTGTTTCAGCTTCTTAAATATGAATATTGTCTGGTTTCTTTGCTCCAGATATGAAAGAAATCATTAAAACTGAATCATTTTGGTTTGTGATCAACGTTTTTTAACGTTTTCTGACATTTTATGGACCAAAGGATTACTCGATTAATGGAGAAAATAATCGCTAGTTGCAACTCTTGAGGACACGTTTACTGAAATTGGAAACAGACTGATGATAGAAACGCAGCATGGTTAAACTAAGATGGTGAGATCAATCCGTTTGAGTGTGCTCTCTGATTTATCAGCTTTTTAAATGTGAATATTTTCTGGTTTATTTGCTCCATTGTAGTTAAAATTGGTTTGTGGACAAAATAAGACATTTAATTTTGAGGTTTGGGAAACCCCAATCAACAATTACTTATCATTTAATTTTATTTAACAAATCTAATTTGTTGTGGTCCAGCGAACTGGTCAGACAGGACAGAACGAGAGGAAGCTGGAGAAGCTGCTCTAGTTTTGGATAAACAGAAGGGGGGACAAGCCGTTTTACTGTACGTGTGGCGGCTAAGCTTTTAAAACATACTCAATAAATCATAACTCTCCTCCCTGCATCCATCATACTGCAGTGCCCGTTGTTTCCCGCTGATGGAGGCTGAGCGTCTGTAAGTGGTGCACTTTGAAATAAAGGACAGCAGACGATGACGAACTTATGCCATGATGAAAGCAGTAAATGCAAGTCAGTCATCTCAAGTAGTTGGCTTCATAAATGATACTGTAAATATGTTAGGCTTATGTTAATTTTATGTAAAAAGTATTTTTAAATGTTAGTTGTTGTCAAAGAAACATCCTAATACCATTTTTCGCCTAATAAAGGAGGCTGATTGTTCCTTTTTTGATTTATTTATGAATTTTCATGCATCTTACTGTAGCATCGGACTCATGAAACTCGGGCTGGAAAACGTGTAACGTCACTGGACAGCTGTAAATATACACGTCGTGTGCTGTGCACAGAAAAAAAACATGAGCATCGAACATCTTTTATTCTAAGAGTGGCACCAGGTAGACTTTATTTTCAGGCCTTGCACATACAGTATCAATAGTACCTTAGATAAAACCAATAAATAGTGTGTAATACTACAGTAGCACATTAAAAAGGACACACATTAACATCATATGCGTATAGTTTCAACCATGACTGGATGAGTATTTTAAAAAGGGCAAAGGTTTCAGTCCACACACCCAGTGTCCATGCACATGCATGACAGATGGTCCCCACAGTCTGTTTGCCTTTGTCAAAATACATCAATTGGTCTCACTTATTTGGCATGAAACCATACTAATCCATTTACTGATTTAAATTCACCTCTATTAACCCGCAGTGCGCCGTTTCCATTAACTTGTACAAACGACAGCTATTCACATCGACTACTCTGTCAGTTCTTAAAATTAGGTCTTAAAGTATTTGCCACGGTTAAGAATAGTTTTGGCCTCGTTCAAACAGACATAACATCAATGTTCTCCTGTCCCGTAAAGAAAACAACAAAAAAGTCCAGCAGCTAAACTGTAAAGGTGGGGCACTTCCACGTTTGATCCAGAAACCCATTTACGAGAGTTTCTCTGTAGTCTGTCTAGTTCAAAACCTGACTCTCGGCCTGTGTGTGCAGCTGTAGGAGAAATGCCAACAGTTCTGTTTGTGTGTGTGTGTGTGTGTGTGAGCTGAGTTGTTTTGCTTAGAAAAAAACCCGACCAGTTAGTCTCCCAAACCCTTTGACGCGGTGCAACAAACATGGCGGACAGTCTGCTGACAGGAAAGGTCCTGCACTATCTGGTGGCATGTTAGTTTTAAACGGTGGCACGTGTTGCTCTGCTTTTTAGCCGTCCAGAGGTTTTCCCAGGTACACCATGGTGACTTCAGTGTTGCCGTAAACTGCAGAGACAGCAGGGAACAGGCAGACTTTGGGCAGTCCACGAAATGCTACTCCGAGAAATTCAAAACCTCTCTCGAAGGCTAACGTCTTGTCATCCATGTCGAGGATGACCCGGATTCTCTCCCCAATCTGTGGACAAACACGATGACCAGTTAACGTTGGATCAAACAACACTCATTTCACGATTATAGCCCTGTTTCCACCAAGTGGTAAAGTTTGGTTCACTATAGCACATGATGAAATGATTTGCGTTTCCATTGTGAAATATTTAGGGTACCAAAATAAATACCTTCCCAGTATTTGGAAACCTCCATAAAGTTCTCTCTCAAACAAAGCTAATTGTTAAAAACAGATGCATGCCAACAAGAAAAAAACATAAACCACATTCATTGTCATGTCATTTGTTTCTAGTCATCCAGATCAGGGTCTACCTCTCCAAATCCGAGGCTTACTTGGATCAATCGGCGCCAACGTGTTTTTAACATCACAAACAACATGCAGACGTAGCTCAAGCTGGCCCACCTGATATTTGGGTGCATTGTTACACTGTGGGAAGTTCCCATTCACTTCGCCGTTGTGAAGCAGGTTGTTGTCGACCAGATTCCAGCCCCAGCTCTGGTCGTCACTGCCCAGGAGCGCCACATAGCCCTGACACTGCATCCCCGCCCGCTTCGTAGCAAGGCCTATTACTGCCACAGTACCAAGGGGGCCTTCCCACCAGACCTCCCAGGCGTGCCGCCCTTCTGAGAAGCCAATCTTCCCCCGCGCACCGTCTGTGCTCTGGGCAATGGGGTTGCGGTGCAGGGTGAAGCCATTCTTCTTCACGTAGACGTTGCGAGAGCAGTCGTGGGAGCTGAGAGCGTGTTGAAAAGCCTTGAGCTGTGAGGGACAGGACAGTAGTCAGTTAGATTAAGAATTAGTACATTGATTGTGTTTATAATTGTAAAGAAGACATGGTCACTGTAGTGGGAAAGTATTTTTTTAAGGTATTTAATTAAGTGTACAATTTAAGATATCTTACAATCAGAAAGAGAAGATGCTTCTAGGATAAAAAGGTAAACAGAACTCAACTCATCAAACTCAAGCCCAGTTGCCCTTATCTACACTCACACAGATGAATGACATGTGATATTTAAATAGATATAGATCATCAATATCTACTTTTAATTCAAACATATTTTGCACAAGTATTAGGTTTCACTTGGAACTTATTCTGATACTATCACAGGACCAGTGACTTCAGGAAACCTTTAAAGTTTGCACATAACTGCAAAGTAAACAAATGACATTTTTGTTCAGCTGGTCCCAAACTAAGTCTTACATAACTTGAATCAACCCTGAACCAAATATCATTTAACAATATGTTGTATAATTCTGATTTTCAGCACACATACACATTTATTTCGCACATAACTTTTGACAAAAATACAGTGTATGAGTCACGTCACGCATGCACTGCTGTATCCTATTGATTTGTCGTGGAGGCAGTGTGCAGTTAGGCCATCATCAGCCATGTTCCGTGCAGATGTGCCGAAAAACAAAGGTAGCATTAAAATGGCTGAGGAGGTCGTGACTTATCAGTGTTCTGACAGCGGAACACATCAGTGGTAAACAGGTAAACCTACTTTTCCTCTGTAGGTGGGCAGGTTGCACAGGATGTCTGACCGCATAGCTTCATCGCTCAGAGTCCGGCTGCAGAGGCTGCGCCACACCTCGCTGTTTTCATCCGCCAGCATATTGTACCAATGCCAGCAGACAAGCGCGCACCGCATCAAATCAGACAGCTCCAGATAGGAGAAAACATGCTCCAGGACACGGGCCGGCAGCCTCCCGGCCACCCCAGCACCTCCTCCGGCTGCAGCAGCGTAGGGAGAGCCGGCGGAGCTGCAACTGGCTGCCGCCGCTGCGCCCAGACAAGAGGAGCCTCCTCCTCCTCCACCGACAGCTCCAGACATTACAGCCGCACAGCTCATCGACGGCAGAAGTGTTCGACCTTACACCGTAGTACGTCTCCTAAGAGGAGTCATATAGCAACATTTGAAACCTGTAAAATCTCATTCTGGTCGCTGTGAAACCACAACAGCACGAACCCTGCTCAACTCCACTACAATGGCTGAATGGAGGCGATGTGTGAAGGTCCTGGAAGAGCAAAGCACCGCGCTGAAGTATTAAAAAAAGAAACTTGTGATTAAAGATTAAAAGCAGTGCCTAAGTAGACATTATTCACAGTGGCTATTAAACCCACTGCGTGATAGTTGCTTTATACAGAGGACCTCCCACCTGAGTCTCAAACATTTTTATTCCCTTCCAGGACCACAGGCTGCGCTGCGGAAGCGCTGCCTCAGTGAGTGACAGTGCTACATTGTAGCTATGTGACAGACACAACAGTCGTGTAGCTGTATAACACTGTTTTAATGTCACACTAAAACAGTTGTCTTACAGTTTTAAAGTGTAGCTGTGTTTCACTGAAGCAGTTTTATTTTATTGCAGTTTTAAAGTGTAGTATTGTGGCAGTGGTACAACGTTGGACACGTAGCAATGTGACAGTTACACGTTAGCAGTACAGCTTTGAGGTGTCGTAGTTTGTATTTACAGTGTTACAGTGAAGCACTTGTGTCTTGAAATGTAGTAGTAGCAGCATTACTATACTTTAAGTGTATTATTGTGACAGTGTATGTTATTAGACATGTGACAACACACTAGCAGTTTTTAACTGTTACATAGTGGTATTATTACAGTGTTTACAATGTGGCAATATCATAGTTTTACAGTGCTTCAGTGTAACAGTATTATTGCAGTTGCAGAGTGTTGTGGTGCTACAGTAGTACTACAGTTTTACAGTGTACATGGTTCATACGTGCTTTTTCAAGGTTCACGTTCAAGCACTTTCAAGGTCAGCTTTTAAGCTGTGGAAAATTACATTAAATGCAAACACCTACATACTCAACATCACTGAACCTTTTTCGCACAATAAAAAGAAAATTGCATTATGTCATAAACAACTGAAAATGTGGTTCATTATAGCAGAAGGATAAAAAAAATATATAAAAAGGAGAAGTTTCTCAACAACAAGACAACAAGATCTGTGTTTCAAAATGTGTGACCTGACAAATAATTCTCAATAAATTCTTTCCTGAAAATATGAAGACTAAGAACATTTGTCTTGAGGTAAGTAGCTTATCAATAATTTGACTTTTTTAAGTATTGTGCTCTTAAATCCATTTATAATACTCTCACAGACTTTGCTCTCATGACAGATTTGAAAAACAAAATGTATTCAGAGAAATACAAAAAACTAGAAGAAAACAAGACGATTAAAAAAAAAGAAAAAAGTGTGACCACGTGACGGCAGTCGGAAGTGACGCGCGGTGCTCAAAAGAGTTGAGCACAGCATCTGGATCAAAGCAGCAGCAGCTACGTCTTACCTGACGGCAGAGGACAAGAGGAGGGACAGACAACCAGTGCATACAGGTACTCCAACTGACCGTCGGTTACTATCCACACAACACGGTGTGTGTACGAGAGAGTGTGTATGCGTTTGTGTTACCTGTAATGCGGAGACCGACGGGGGCTGCGGGACACAGCTGTCTAGTCGTCCGTGTGTGCTCTGCGGCCTGCGGACCAGTTGCCCCTGTCTGCCCGCTACTGCCCCGGGGACGCTCCGGCGGTTTTCCGCGGTCAGACGGGTGAGCGACGGCGGGGCCGTGCGGGGGCAGGAAGCAGGCGCTTGCGGCGGTGGTCGAGCTCAGGTGGCCGCAGAGCTGAAAGCAGAGCCCGCTCATCACAACAAAGCCCCGGTCGTAGCTCTCAGTTCTTCCACTGACAGGTTGCCATCTTTATTCGCACAGGAACATAACGTCACCTGTAAACAGGAGCCTGTGTGAGGTCGTGGGTGTCTTTTTTCCCCCCCTCTAGCAGTTGTGTTTTCTTTGTTGTTGTCAGTTTTGTGTTGGGACCAATGCACAACTCATCAGACATTTAACACCTTTGTCACAAATGTGCTGAGTTATTGCTGCTCACTGGTCTGCGTGTGTTTGCACAAAGCAAGTGGGAATCGACCGATTGATAAACAGCTTTTGATAATTGAGAGGACATTTACAGTTTGCACCGATGCCATATTTTCATGGCTGATACTAATACTAATATACCAATACCAATCCAATATTTTTATTAAATTACACTTTTTGTGTGCATGTTTTTTTTTCTTTTAACCGAATTAAGTCAACATTAGGGCTGCAACTAATGTTTTTTTTTCATAATCAATAAAAAAATTAATTATTTTCTCAATTAATCGAGTAATCATTTGGTCTAGAAAATGACAGAAAATGTTGAAAAATGTTCATCAGTGTTTCTCAAACCTGTTAAAGATGTGTTGTTCTGTCCACAAACCAAAATTATACAGTTTTAATGATTACATGGAGCAAAAAACCCCATAAAATATTCACATTTAAATAAGAAGCAGAAAAATCTGAGGCTTCTTTTAATAACTAAAACCCTCAAACCGATGAATCGTTTATCAAAATAGATGATGATGGTTAACTTGGTAATCGATTAATAATTGATTAATAGCCACTGCTTAACAAACCATTAATATGATATAGTTTTTCTTTTGCTGATATGTGATAGACTAATTTGGGACCAATATCAATACTGAATATCAGTGCCGGCCCAAGATTTCATGGGGCCCTATACAGAATTCGATTTTTTTTGGGGGGGGGGGGGGGCGCCTGTGCTTAACTATTATTGATACAAACCTAACATTATCAATTGTATTAATTATATATATATATTGTGTTTATTTGCACCAAAACCGTGTCACTCTTGTATTTTTTTTGTGGCCTAATATTAATTTGCACTTTCATATTAAAAAGGCAAAACTCTAGGTGTGGTGATACTGAACTTGACATTGTATTTGCTCTAAGCAAGTAAACCAGTTTAATGGTTTTAGCTTTTAAAATTTAGAACAAACTACAACATCAAACCAAATAACTTAAGATAAACTCTATTTGTATATCTAAATTTCTTGGAAATGAGCCTCAAGCAGCCGCTTAGTGGGCTTATACCTTGGGCCGACTGTGCTGAATATTATATCTGCTCATCCCTAGTTTCCACCCATTCAAATGTGCTGATTTACTTCTTTGGAAAGTGCATAGAGAGGTTAACTAATGTGTGTATTTCAATGGCTGGTGCTGCTCTTTTGAAATCAAAAGATTTAAAAAAAGGTTTTCTTTTTTTTTGGGACAGTTTGCTGTTTTTCTTTCCCTCGGTATGAGAAAATATAACCCTTTAATCATACACAAAACTGTTTAACGTTACATAAACATTTATTGAACAAATCTAATGGGCTTTTTCTGTAATTTGAATTTTATGTCTGCACTGCAGTGCAATTTTATGTACATTTTAGATGAAAATAATGTGTATATAACATTTTAAATACATGATGAAACGGGTGATTAAAAAACTGAGCTTTGTCAAATAAAGTTTTGGAAGAAAAAACTACAATTAATCAAGAAATTGGAGCAAAACTGGCTACTGTTTTATGAAAAAAAATTCTAAAAGTAAATGTAAATTTCAGGACTGATGAAAATTTGTAATCTCCATAAGTGAATTATGAATACTCGACCAAACAAAGTTAAATAAATCTCAGGTGTGATTGAATATAATAAGTCATGCATGCCATATTTTTACACCGTGTTTAATTCGTCTTTTAAAATGCAAATCACAAGACCAGCTCACAAGAAATGTAATTCCATCTGTGAATATGTGTGGACCGCACACAAAATGACAAAAGGAACTAAAGTGACTGTGACCTAGCAAGGTCATTCCAAAGAAGCCCCCTGGCACCTCACTGTTCTCCTCACCACAGGATGAGATCATGTTCTCAGTAAAACGCTCCTGTCGCTTCATCACTGAAATGAAAAGACGGATGTATCTGCCTAAGAGCTGTGCGCCCTCTAGCCTCTGGACTGTAGTGATGGACGGATGCCTGGCATTTTGAGATAATCAGCATTGACTGATTAACTGAAAACTGTGCTGCCATTTGATCTTTTTTTCTCCATAGCAGACCTCTCATGCTCCTTGTGCTGCTTGTTTTGGTTTTAGCATTAGGAGTGTGACGTGCTATAGAGAAATTATACTAAATGGCAGCAGTGATCAAAACCATAGTGAAAACTCCCATGTTGGTCAACCAATACCGTAGACCATTGGGTTTGTGATCAGTTCCTCTGTTAAAGGCCCTGGTATACTTCCGCGTACTTCGGCCTGTGTCGCATACCGTGGACCCTGGTATACTCACGCGTCATGGTCCTGTAATATCCAACTTCACCATCGGGTGGCGGTACAAGTGTAGATGCAGGGAATAGGACGCATTACTGCCAAAGAAGAAGAGAACAATACTACAGCTCCCTCGGACATGTTTGGTTCACAGGTGAAAGGCCTTTCGGGCAGGGGAGTCGGGGGGTCAGCCGATGACTATCCTTGGCGACTACTTCTTCTGTTGCTGAAATGTTTTTTTCTGCTTGGTGAGCGGGGCTTATACTCCACCTACCGGTGGGGCGGAAGTTCAGTTGGCACATACCAGGGCCTTAATCCCTTCATTTCCAGAGGAGCACTTTTTGATGTTTTCATTAAGTTGCACGAGATGTATAGTGATTCCTTTTGACATTTTAGGTTTTAGGAATCTTTTGTTTACAGACTGTGGGATTAAGTTGTTACTTGCACCAAATTGTATAATGTGACTATTATAATGTGTATTTATATCTGTATTTATATTTTATTATTGTTCACAGCATCATTACATTCCTTTTGTGTTTTGCTGTGATGAGGGTGATACTGTCAGGTAATCGATCCTGCCCACTGGAGAACACGATGCTAATATCAAATTAAGTCACACTATAAAGATTAAAGAGTGTACTATGATGCTTTTTATGTAATGAAGTGTCCTCGTTCAATAACTAACTGTAATGAAGCAGTTGTGCACCTTTTCCACGTGTCTCAAGTGATTGTTTGGTCCAGAAAATTAATATTCAGAATAATTAGTTTAAAGTATTTCTTTGTTATATGAAACAAAGAAACCACAACAATCCGGGAGCTTGTTTTAATTATAAAATAATTAAAAAATATTAATTCAGTTGTCGATTACTTGTTTCAGCCCTAGATATTAGATGCCATTTATACAGACAGAGAACAAGCTGTAAATAATTGACGCAGTGTTGTTTTTGATTTATTGCGTATTTACAGCTCTCCTCTGAGTGGTCTGTGGTTTGGAGCCTCGTCTTTTATCAAACTGGTGCAGTGAGTTCATAACATTTTTGTTCATTTCTTTGGAGGAAGGTCAGGAAAATATGGAGAGCTGTTCAGAATTGTTTTGTTAGTTTGTGTTGTTTTTCTTCGTCAACGTGATATTTGTGTTATGATGAGAAGTTAAAGACTGGAAATGCTGCATTAAACAGATAGTTGAATAAGAAATGCTTACATCAGGATGTGAAATAATTTTGTTGACATTAAATTTAAATACCAAAGAGTGGTGTCATTTTAGCTCAGTATCTGTCAACTGTGATACTTTGTCAGTTGGGATCAGATGAACTTTTTCTTTTATTTATGACGGCGTTGGAATAAAAGCTTCTATTTTCAGCATGTGATGTCAGAGTTTGTCCGTCATGTGGTTTCCTTCAGCAGATTCATGCTCGGGCACCGTGCACCGATCTCTACCTCGCATTAAAAATCGACATGCTCTGAAATTGTGTGATGGAATTCACCTGACCTTTGCTCCTCCCATTGCAGTATCCGTGACAACGTGACCATAATGAATCCGGTGTACAGCCCGGCACCAACAGGGGTCCCCTTCACCAATACTAAGGGGATAAGCTACTCAGGTAATATAAAGGGTCTTATTTCCAGGAAAAATAACCCATACTTAATAAACGCAACGTGTGCTGACTTCATCTGCTCTCTTTGGTCACAGCAGCTGGATTTCCTGTCGGCTACGCAGCTGCTCCAGCTTACAATCCCAACATCTACGCAGGAGCAAACCCAGCGTTCACCAGTGGTAACAAAGAGTTTTTATTAAGATACCGTAGATCAAAAGGTTGCTCATGCATATAGCAATGTGCGTCATTAAAATGATTCTGTAAATAACTACGGTACTGTGCAGAAGTCGTAGGGCACGAACCAGCTTTGTTGTTTTTATGTCTGTGATTGCTGGCATTTGGAGCAAACTGTCAAGGAGTTTAACTCGTACAACATGTGTATGTAGTGTTCAAGCATGTCTTGAATAAAGCTGCCGTAATAGACGGCAGCTGTTTGGGACAAACACAGGTTTTACCAACAACATTAATTATGGTTCCTGGACGTGTTCCATTAAAGTGATTGAGAAATAATTATACTGTATGGTCGCCATGAGAGCACTGGAAAAACAACAAACCTAAGACTTTTGCACAGTCATGTAAATGACATATAGGAATATAATAGATAATATCTTAAATTCAACAGGTGAAACTGAGGAGCTTGAGACTGGTCAGTGAATAGAAGGTAGACATTTAGTGGATCAAATTTTGGAATCGCAGGATAACTCGCAATCCAACATGTGACATAGTGATTCTGAACTGGTGTAGACATTTGAGTTGAAAGTCTTCTAACTTGCCACCTTCCTGCCTTACTAGGGCCACCTTTTTTGACTCCTACACCAAAAAGTATTTTAGATTTAGTGAAGTGGTGTCTACTTAAAAAAGAAATGGGGCTGGTCTCTTCATCTACCACAGACTTCCTGCCAGACAGACACAGGGAACGGAATCTCAGCTCTGCTGCACAGTGACACATTCCTGAACAGTCATATGGTCTCGGGTCGTACTAACCAGGACACAAAATATAAAAAAAAACAGGGAAAACACATGGACACACTGAACATATTAATTCATTCAAACTGCATCATGATCTGAGGTAGATTACACTGACTACTACTGTTTAAAAAAAAACCATCAAATTACTCAGATTTTCATACACAAGCAGTATCTGTGTGTGACTGCACAGTTGCAGTTCTGATGTGATTCTTCTTCCTCCCACTTCAGGCTATGCTCCAGGCACTCCTTTCAAAATGTCCTGCTCCCCCAACACGGGGACTGTGCCGCCGTACTCCTCCTCACCCAACCCCTACCACACCGCTGTTTACCCTGTCAGGAGCACTTACCCCCAACAGAACCCATATGCACAGGTCAGTATACTTTATGCCCACAGGCTGTCTGTCTCTGAAGAGCTTTCCCTCTTGTCCCACAGCCATGCAGTTTTGTGTTGTTTTTGTTGTTCACTAAAAACATGCTCTGTCCCCCCGTGACCCAGGCATTAATACCGTCACAACAGCAGGGCACTTACTACACACAGCCGCTGTATGCCGCGCCGCCTCATGTTATTCATCACACAACGGTGGTGCAGCCTAACGGGATGCCTGCAGCCATGTATGCCCCGACCATCCCTCCTCCCCGCCCCAACGGCGTCGCCATGGGGATGGTAGCCGGCACCACCATGGCCATGTCTGCTGGTGAGCAACAGTGGTTTTGAGTTTTTGTCAAGTTTATATTGTATATTTATATAATTTTAAGAGGGGACAAAACAGGAAGATACAGAGTTGTGGTGGAAGATAAAATAATTGGTAAAATATTGAGTTAAATACTGTTTTAAAAAAAGCTTTTATCCAAAGCGACTCAAAAGAGAGGAATAAGCTACATAGTGGAAGTCTTGGAAAGAACTCCGCTCGATAGGAACAGTGGACTGTTGGAGGGTGAGTGTGCCGAGGTGGATGCAAGTGCAGGCGGAGATCGTGCAGTTGGGTTTTCAAGAGCTTCTTGAAGATAGTAGGCACTAGGATAGTGCACTCATGTAGGCTTGCATAGGTAAATATGTCTATTATATGTATAAATATGTGTTAGATGTACTGGATACTTGTCATACTTAGACCAAAGTAGTAGGCCAAACTGGTCTTTGTCCAGTGAAATAGAAACACTGTTCCTGAATCACTTGGTGAAGGAGAGTATGTGAGAGACGTGGCACATTTTCTCTTTGTTTTAGTTTTAGTCATTTTTTTTATTAGTAGTAATTTTTTCCACACAAACCAATTAGTGATGGTGAATTTGACTATGACATGCATTCACACGTGCATCAAGTAGCAAAGCTGCTGTGAAGAAATTGCAATTCTGGTAATTCATCGTTTAATTTAATGAAAGTATCTCAACAGCTCCCGGATTTTTGTTGCTTAGTAACAACAGATGCACCGGGAACACGACTCCACAAGTGATTTGTTTGAAAACATATGTTTTTTTTTTCCCATGCATTTGTAACGGGCGTGCATTGTCATTAATAGTTTCTTATCAGGTTGAATTCACATCCGTTAACCCTTGTATATTCTGCGTTGTGTTCTATGTTGTGCTGAATGAAGAAAGGACCCGGACCACGACCAGCTACTGGTTGCTCTTTAATGAAGGCAGGATGATGGATTTGTCTGTACAAATCAACAGAAAAAGACATAAGGCTCTGTAACATGCAGTCTCCTCCACACAGCACATGAGTCTCAAGCTCCTCCTCTCAGCTAGTCAGACTCGAACTGCTCATACATACATGACTGCTACAACCTTTAATATTTAACAGCAGAAATACTTACTTACTTAAATACTTAAATAAAAATGTGAAAATAAATTAAATTAGATTTAAAAAAAAAAAAAAAAATACTCAATGTATTTGAAAACATGAATTCCTTTTACATGCAAAGCAACCAGTGTAAACACATGTAAACACTATGCCAGATGAATTATGATGAACATAATGCACATACCTGTACAAATCAATAGAAAAAGACATAAGGCTCTGTAACATGCAGTCTCCTCCACACAGCACATGAGTCTCAAGCTCCTGTTAGCAGATAAACATACAGAAAACCTTGTAGACTAGCACATGGAAACATGTTTAATTTAAAGCCTGCAAAAATCTGTTTACATGTTCACCACCTAAAACCTAACATGTGTACATTTATAAAAACAATTTGCATTACCCAAAAACTGAAATAAATGTTCAAAGATGACAAACTAATACTTTACCTCCTCTCAGCTAGTCAGACACAAACTGAGAGAAGCACTTGGAAAAAAAAAAAAAAGAAAAAAGAAGCACTTGAATATATAAAAAAACAACATTCATCAGGATTTGGTGACATTTCAACCGCAAATGCAAAGATATCATTTCAACCCGGTTACACATTTATGGACACTACATGTAAACAGCCCTTTACACCTTTTTAGATGCTGATAAAGTAAATAGAAGTAGTCATTCATGTCTTGAGTAGAAATGTTTGGCCTGATTTCCTCACTCTGCTTCACACAGGAACTCTGTTGACAACTCCATCACCAGCACCTGTTGCCCCCCACCAAGTCACGATGCCCACATATCGGCCTCCTGGCACACCCAGCTACAGCTATGTGCCCCCACAGTGGTGAAGACAGGCAACTGTGAGTATGACACGTGGATCTAAATCACTTCACGACAGACACGTGAAGTTTCTCAACCTCACGTGTGTTATGTGTTGTACTCACTGCAGGTCAGAAGATGGTAGATATGCATTCACACTCTACTCCAGTGTTTTCGCTCTTGGTGAAGATCTGTTCTGTCAGAGTCTGCAACCAATTACTCCTCTTCCAGCATAATGTGAATCTTATACCCAACTACATAGATAGAGGCCCATCTATACAGGGAGGTGGTGCAGAATAGGCCCTGTTCCCATCATGACCCCCCTCCCTCCTTAACAGAATATGGCTGCATCCCACGCCTCACCCCAGCGCCAGCACCTCTGCAACCTGCTGCATATCTCACATCAAACAGCAAAGCCTCCATGCAAACCTTTTGTAGACTGTCATGCAGGTTTTTATAGCTTAATCTGTAAGTGGTGAAAAGGGAGTTTGTTTTATTATTTGGGGGACATGTACGATGTCGAATGCATGTAAGTAAGTATAGTCATATGAAGTAATGCTAGCTCAATCTACCTGCTGTGACAGATGCAAAACCAAGAAAAGGCACACATCCAAAGGAACTTAAAAAAAGAAAAAGAAAAAAGTAATAATCTTCAATGCTGAATCACCAGTGACCATGTCTTCTATGTTAAAGGAAAAAAAAAGACGAGAAATGTTAGTTCATGCAAAAACAAACCTGCACAATTCAGTGCAGACTAAACTGTGCTATTTTCATGGCTTTGTTTATTGTTACGTGATGTTTTTTTTTTTTATTGTTTCTTTCAGTGATGCAGTGTCTGCATTATGTCTTACCATTTTTGTATTTTATGATAATGATGGGACTTTGAGTTTGTGCCTTCGACTGACGGCCAATTCATCACTTTTTATTCTAGTATTTTTTTTTTCCTGCTCTGCCAAATGTTTTAGGAAAAATGGAGTCGGAGGTTTCCAAAAGTCTGAAGCAGCTTTTGTTTTCTGCTTGAAACAGTTTCGGGTGAATTCAGTGTTTTAAGTATTGATTTATTTTAGCCACGTGTATTTTGGGTGGGAAATAAGCAAACATTGTTATTTGAAATAATTAACACCTGTTGGATGAGCATGATTTAGCAGGAACAGTGTTGTGTGTGTGTTTGTATGAAAGAGGACTAAAAATGAAGCCCATTAAAATGGTGCCATACAGCACAACATGGCAACATTTGACTACACGTCAAATTAGTCAGATAGTCCTTTGCTCTGAAGCACTATGTCATTGGATCACAAACTGTGGACGCGATAGGAATATATGATATGTTTAAACTGCATTTGTATATAGCACTACTGAGTAAAGGCACTAATTGATAATTTGACCCTTTGACATTGCTTACCTCAAGGTTGCAGGATAACCCACCAACATCACTGTTTCAGACATGCTTTTCTATGTTGCCTCAGTCACCTCTGTTAAATAATCTGTTTTGTAAATGTTATTTTTGTGATTTTGGTTCATGTTTTGTATTCTAAAGACCAAAAATAAAAACAAATAGAGAACAAGCAGTGTTTTCCATTGTCTGTTATCATGTATTCTTAACCCCAGCAGGAACAGCTTCAAAATGATGGATGAATTTCATACCTGAGGGTTTTATTTGATACATCGTAGCCAACTTGCTCCTTTTGGCCTATAGAAGTATCTATAAAGAGCCAATACAACTCAAAACAGGAGGATTGTATTTATTTTTTTGACAGTAACCGTCTTAGTAGATTTATTTGGTCATATGTGACGAATTATAACCCACACATTCCCTTTTAACAAGTTGAAATACATGTAATGGAATATTACAACCTCTAACATGCAGTTCTTCACATACCAAAAAGTAATTGTTGCTCTGACCTTGTGAAGGTTGTTTCTGCTTTAATACTTTACTTATACGTCAAGACATATTTGACAGATCATGTGTCACCTATTACCTTGTATGCAGTGAAATACCTGCAAAGGGCCATTACAACACAAAAGTGATAGCAGCTCCTCACTTGAAATTGAAAGGACTTAATTGTATTTATATTTAGTGAAAACATTTATTAAGAATACATTTAACCCACATTATTTTCCTTTTCTACACGTTTCAACAGATAACAATAGTAATGATTGTGGTGTGTACAAGGAAATAAGAATGTATTCAAATAAAAGTATCTGCTTTATACAGCTGCAAAAAAGGGGAAGTGTACCTTTAAGAGTCGGCGCGCGCTCCCTCCCTGGCGAAGATACTTCTGGTTTCCCAGAATGCAGCGCGGGGCGCCAGTTTTAAGCATTATCTAGTACGTAGTGGTGACCGTAGTCTCACAGATTATGTATTTAATGGCGTTATAAAACCTGTAAAGTTGACTCTACGTTACAACACGTCAGTGTGTCTGTTTCATGGCGGATTCTACAACGTGTCTCTCGGTGTAAAGTCATTTGAAGCTCGCGACACCGGCAGCTGTAAGTGTCATTGAATCAAACTCATGTCAGCGTGTGTCGCTGCAGAGTTACTGTTTACATCCAGGAAATGTTGTTTAAAACCTGTCTCACTGTTTACATGTCATGCCTTCACTGTCAATTTGTTCTATTTAGAATGTCGTAATAGTGTATCTGACGTTAAAGAGTGAATGATAAGTCTTCAATTCATGTTTCAGAGAGTATGGAGTGTGTAGAAAAACAGTGTATCACACAATGTCATGACTTGTTAAGATGGTGTTTGTGCATTAGTGGTTCTTTAGACATCACACTTTGTTTTATGCTCATATGGATTCTGATTCTAACTTCCATAATAATGACCTGAATATTTTTAATGATAGTGAAAATGGCAAGATTATCCTGCAGCTGTTAGGACTTTTTATACAGGCTAGCCATGTATCACCATATTAAATGTGAATGTAAACAATGTGATATCTTAGAAAATAAATCCACATAACTATCGTCTATAATTGTTTACCATCTATAAACTGTCTGCTTTGTCTCTCACAGATCTGCACAAATATCACAGTTATCATTTTAAATATGTTTTTCAAATGAAAATGAGAGTAATGATGCTAAAATGACCATTCGCTCTGATATCACAAATCATATCGCAATTCCTTTCAAAATAATCACGAGATATTCATTTTAAATTCAGCCCAAATTTTTTACTGCTGTCAAATGTAATTTCTTGAATCTTAAACTGTATGTAAGGGATGATGATGATGATGATGATGATGGTCTTTAAAATTAAACCAAAGCAGCTGCAATGTTGAGAGTGAACCCAGAGAAATATTAATATAATAAACGGTTCCCAGTTAGGTCAGTGATAAAGGAATGCTAAAAGAATCACACAGTGTGTCATTTTATTGCAACTGGCCACAAAACCAGATAATGGGTGTTGGGTAAATGGAGTAATGCAAATTTTATTTGTTATACTCAATAACAAGTAAACAAATCTTCATTTGTGAAAAGACCAGTATCATGTTTTAAAAAAAAGTGCATTATTTGAGGTATATTTCCACTTCCCAATCTTGCAAGAGTAACAATTGTTTAAAAAAAAAAAAAAAAAAAAAAAGAATCTAGATCACCACCAAAATCTAATAATTTCTTTCTTTGGCCATAATCTACATCCCCCAAAAATGTATTCAAAAAACTCTTAAAAATGCTCCAAAGTTAATTTATCTTACATTTTGGTAAGGAACAAGTAACAGTAGATAATTAAAGTGAAAAAAAGAATCTTCCTTTTGACACAAATAAATCAACCAAACATATTTCTAGCTTGATTCACCATGAGTAATTATGCAAGCATGTTTTATCGTGATGCATGATGTTTTAATAATTTTATCAGTGGAGATTAGTAGAAAACACCATTGTGTTTTTTCAGTCTATTTTCTAAAAACAGACTGTTCAGTGTGGATAATCAGGAAAAATAATTGCCGACTGTATAAATAGGGGAATAAATTACCGTCTCTCATCTGTGACTATGATTTCCTGATTTTAAGAATAACTGTTCCAATTCTTTAATATTCACGTTTAGGTCCTTCTATCTCAGTTTCTGAGGCCAACTTTGTGTTTTAGCAGTAAATAAAAGATGAGCAGCCCAGGAGGGAGCAGTGGGTCGAACAAACCATCTGAGATCTTTAAAGAACTGTGGACACAGCTTGGACAGTGTCACCAGGATGCACTTGAAGGTAACTGACCCTGTGATGTCCTCAACACATACTATAAGTATAACTGTAAAATTTACTTTTGGTGTTTGTTTGTTTTTTTAGAGCTGGAAGAAAAAGTGAGCAAATTGAAAAAGGATCGTTGTTTGTGAGTAAAGTGTCACTCTGCCTTATTATAATAATGCAAGCATAGCTTCAACAAGTCATTTGTGTCACTTTAATTTATACAACACTCAAAGTGCTATATGCCTCAATGAAGAAATAGTTCATGTACAAGTTTACATAATCAACAATACTGGTCTTGCAGTTCACACAAAAATGGGAGAAGACTTCACAACTCTGGTGTAAACATTTTGATGGGAGCAGAATCAACACAGTATTATCATCAGGTTTAGAAAGAAAGAAGATCCTCAGACCTTAACCTTCCTGTTAAAGGAATTTCTTCGCTGTGGAGATGGTTTGAAAGCAAAGCTCTTCCTCAATTAGAAATATCTGTATAGCACTGTTTTGTGGTGACATTCTCACGCCACACTCAGACTGACACGCTTTATGTCACGACTGAAGAAGTGAGGCAGAAGAAGTGTGACAGCTGCACTACACAGTTGGACACAGTGTCCATACAAGGTTTAAGAAGTGGATTCTACAAAAAAAAGAAGAAGCCAGAGTGTTTTGGTAATAGAAGTTACACACTGACTGGAGCTTTACAGTTTTAGAACCCAAGAAATCACTTAAAAACATAGTTAAAAGCCAGCAAATGAAAGTGGATCTTTCAAGTGTCATCCAACTCTGCTATTATTTTTGGTGAGGTTCTAAAGCTGCTGTTGTGTTTGTTTGTTTGTCTGTATTTCACAGAGATGCTCAGAGGCTAGAGGTGTTTTACAGTCGTAACCGACAGCTGAAGGAGCAGAACAAGAACCTGCAGGAAGCTGTCGGCCTCTTGGAGGAAAGGTAACTTCTAATTAGGTTAAGCTGAACAGGTTAAGCTGAAACCGTATGAAAATGAAAGACGAACAACTGCATTTGCTGGTTTCCAGGCTCCGAGCAGGAGAGTGTGATCGATGTGCTATTTTAGAGGAGGAGCTGAAAACCAACCAGGCGCAGAATCTGCGCCTCATCGCCAAGCTGAGTGAGTTAACTCATCCTTTGACTTCTGCTGTCACATGACATGAGCATCGATGCAAAGAATTTGGTAACACTTGAGTGGACCACATTTAGGGAAGCAGTGCTCTGGTCTAGAGCTACATGTATCTTAAAGGTACAGTGTGTCAAATTTAGCAAATTGTTTCTAGTGAAGTTACATGTTGCAGCTGCATATCCCTCTCCCCAACCTTGCTGTGTGATTGAGACCCTATGCAGCCTTAATTTGTCATTTGTGGACTACTGTAAAAACATGGTGGTCCAAAATGACGGCCTCGGTAGTTCCCAATTTCAGTTTGTCCAGTTTACTGCATTGATGACAGAACACTTTCTTGCATTTGGTTCTGCTTAGCAACCATCAGCATGTTGATGTAGCAAAAATCACTGTGTAATGTGTAACTCAGACCTTTCATATTTAGTTTAAGGCACTTTTGTGTCTGTAAAATGTCAGTGTTTGTTTTTTTATTTAACTATGAGCCTGTTTCATAACTGTATTAAGGGTTGGTCACGACTGCACAGAACAGTAGTTCCCAGTTTGATGAAGAGCAAAATGTTGTTAACTGTGATGACGCCCGTGTTAAACTGTCTTCAGAGAATGAAAGAAACAGCCTTGAGGAGGAAAACAGAAAAACCCAAGCTGAACTGCAGAAATTAAAGATGTCTTGGTAAGCTTTTGAGTCTGGTATGGTCACGTTTGGTCAAAATCATCATTCATAAATAAGTAAATCTGTGAAGCAACTACTGTCTGTGTCGCTTTATCAGCTCAGAGCCACAGCAGTCCTCGGAACAAGAAGAAGGCATCATCCCAGACTCTCCAGTCCTGCCGAGTTCGCTGCCCGCTGTAAACCGGCTGAAGAAATGTAAAAATATGGACAAAAACAGACGTGTTCGCTACGCAGAACAGCCTTTACCACACTGTAACAACTCGCTCTTCAGAGGTCAGTCTGCTAGAAAATAACTCCCATTTTCCGAATCCCCTGCCCCGGAGGCGCCAAGTCTTAAAACTTCTTGTTGTTTTAGAGACGAACAAGGAGCCTGTTGATGCCTCAAATCATCCTAGAAGAGCAGAAGTGCTTGTGCCCAACACATGTGACCTGGAATTTTCTCAAATGTCAAGTATGACTTCATCTCTACTCCTTCATCATTTCATATTTGTTAATGGATTATCAGGAAGAACTGGACTTGTGGTTTCTTAAAAAAAAAAACTGAACTATAATCTGCTGTTGTTGTTGTTGTTGTTGTTTGTTTAAATGGTCAGATGTTTAGTACTTTTACACATTTACCACATACATTGTTTCAGATGAGAATAATGAAAGAGAGGACGTGGTCGCAGAAACGTGTGCCCTTGAACTTTTCGACAAGCATCACATGGTAGGTAGCCTTATACAGTCACAGATTAACCATTGTACTTGCATTCAAAACACATTTTATAAACGCTTAGATTTTTTTCATCTCTCTTTAGAGACCTGGAATGACTTCAGAGCAACAACAGAGCCGTTCAAACACTTCATGGAAGAATGACATTCATTCAAAGTAAGGATGACTGCAGCTCCTCAACAGTGATCTCATTATGTTTATATAACAAAAAAGTTTTATATACAGGTTTACATAGTTTTATGTTTTAAAAATCCCAATTTAAAACAAAGCAATTAGCAAATCGCAAAGGTTCAATTTCATTGTTCTATCTTTTATTTATTCAAATCAAGTATGCACGCGTATTGTGAATGATTTATATCTTTATTCATTTCTCCACTTTGCATTAGAATACACTTAAGGGTTGAATATGATCCTTGATTAATTTACTATTACTAATTCATTACAATCGTCTTCCATGGATTCAGTTTGTTATTGAGTATTATGTAATTTCAAATCCGAGACGCCACTAAATCTTACACACTGGTTCTTAAATGTTTTGATTTGTCATGTGATCATACTCTGAATTCTCGTTTCTTAAGGCCTTGCTGCTCCTCCTCCTCCTCTTCATCCACGCGGATCCCCAGTCCAGACTCGACCACAGTGAGGTCCCCGTCAATGCTCCCCACAGTCAAGAGGTTTTCACAAGACGGCTCCATTCACAAAGCAAAAAGGAAGAAGGAGGAAAGTGAGCAAGAGGACCACAGACATAGGACTAAGGAAACGGTGAACGCACAAAGGGAAGGCAAACACGTACGACCTGAATCGATCATACGCGCCTCCACACCTTTAAGCAATCAAAGCTTTGTGAAGCAGCCACTGGACAGCAAGGTGGGATCATTTGTCCTAAAGCCTCACATGACAGTGTGTTTGGACATGAAATAAATCTAATGTCCTGTCTTCTATATCCTGGCAAAGTTGGACAGAATAATATGGTATGGTTTTAAAATGTCTTCAACATTTAACAGGTATGGTCGTCACAGAACGGACCCTATGTTTCCTGTGCAAGTCCTGTTTTCAAGAAGCCAGACGGTAAAGGAAAAGGTGACAGCGTCGGGAGGAAAAGAAACCCCCTGCAGGACGTCAGCATGTCACATGACCAGCATGGAGCAGAGAATGGTGAGTTTTGTCTGAAACAATTACTCCATTAGAATTTGATTACTAAATAGACCGTCAGCTATTTCGATAATTGATTCATCGGTTTGAGTGTTTTTAAGGAATTAAACCAAGTTTTCTGATTTCTTAAATGTGAATATTTTCTGGTCTCTTTGCTGCATATGACAAAGAAATCATTAAAACTGAATACATTTTTGGTTTTTGGACGACACAAGACATTTGAGGAAATCGTCCTTTCCAGGTTGGAGAAACACTGACATTTTATGAACCAAACGGATACTCAATTAATCAAGAAAATAATTGTTAGTTGCAGCCCTACTGTGTATTTAATGCCTGATACTGGTCAAAATCACTAGATCTGATACTGGAGAGATAAAACTGTCAAATCTTGCATTGCATGCTTCACTATGCACAGATTGTAAAAATGTAAAAAAAAAAAAAAATCAGAAACAGCATTTTAGCTGAGTCATGTTTATGTCTTCTTTATGGGAGAATATGTGGTCTTTGAAATAGCTTGAAATGTGTAGGTTTAAAATAAATTGGTGTATCGGACTGATATCGGTATCGGCTAATACTCGGCTTTGTGATATCGGTATCGGACATGAACTAGTGGTGTGGTGCCATCCCCAAATGCTAACTCTGTGTCCACAGCTGAGAGGAGGCCCAAAGTGGAGCCCAAAGTGGAGCCCAAAGTGGAGCCCAAAGTGGAGCCCACATGGAGCATTGACCCAGCGCTCACCATGTCCATGTACGACAGCGAGTGGAGAGGAGACGAGGTACAGTCACATGACCTTCATCACAGCTACTGTCACAGAGTCATTAAATATGAGCAGAAAGAAGCACACGTGTGTGTGATGTTGACGAAACCTGGTCGTCTTCAAATGTCCTGTCACTTTTAAAGTCTCCTCTGGTGAACAATCATGACGTTTTCTTCTGTGATCAGCATAATCAAACTTATAAAAACTTATATAAAAACAGCATCATGGAGAAATGGTGGACACCGACTGCACTTGGGTCAGTCATAGCATGCTCCAGGCCCAGGGAGATAAGGGCCAGGACAGAGAGGACAGTGTTTGTGGTAAATATAAATCACAACTCTCTCAGCTTGTGCTGATGAAAGCCGATGATGCTGTAAATCTTGAAATATGTCTAACGTGACTCGTGTGTCAAGGACTTGGCGAGAAGGCGAATGACAGCTTGGATATGATGTTTGACACCACGGGTTATGGGGAGTACAAGTCTTACAACTGTTCACACTCGGGCCAAAGCCAAACCCGTGCTGCTGCTGCTGCTGATGATGATGGGGAGGAGGAGGAGGAAGTGGACGAAGAAGAAGAAGATGACAATGGTGGTAGGTTTTATATTTGGAGGCATAGTGTTAGTCGTTATGTTATTAGTCATTGGGGGTCAGCTGTTGAATGCGGTTTGTTTCTGTTTCCTGAATTAGAACAAGAATCTCCTGGAAACACTCCAGGTCAAAGACGAGCACGGTGAGCCAAGCGCTATTAAGATGACGCTTGTATTTGTACATGTTATGCTGTGTGTTTTTCTCTCGCCACCAGACACCCGACATTTGCACACGTGGCAGTTGTTCGCAAAAAAGACGAGAGAAGAAAACTCAAGGGCACGACCTGCAAGGAGTGTGAAATTGTAAGTGTTTGGCAGCCGGTTGAATAAATCTGACCTGTTTTTAACACTAATCCTATTTAATAACATGTTTTCTCTCTCAGTATTACGCTCATCTCCCAGAGGAGGAGAAGCAGCAGAAGCTGTCTTCCTGCTCGAGGCACCGTTTCCTTTACATCCCTCCGTCTACTCCTGAAAACTTCTGGGAAGTCGGATTCCCATCGACACAGACATGCGTCGAAAGGGGTAATTCATCAATAAGCACAAGCATCATGTTCTATACCACGGTGACATAAAATGCGTAGAAATCAAAGCGCCAGCTGATGAACTGACATCGTTTGACTTTGTTTTTTGTAGGTTATGTAAGAGAAGAGAAGAGTCCTCAGGCACGTTTACGGAGAAGACAACCGTTAAACGCTTTGTTCTCCCCAAAGCAGGACAGTCACCACTTGTAGCAAGTAAACAAAAAAGAGGAAACATGTGGCACTGAGGAGTAAAGCTAAGTGTTATCTGGTATATTGTCTGAATGTGTAGACTGATGTATACTTGAGATATGATTATATAAATAAAAGTTGTTATTGTTGATGTTTGTAATTATCCGTGATTCTTCCCTTGGTTAGACTGAATATGAGGAAACATTTGCTGGCCTGGCATTTAGAAAATGACATGTGGATAGTGATGTTTTCAAATGACATCAATAAACAGATATACATTTATTTGGTCACCAATTTACATGAGATTTTTACAAAAATAATGTGGAAAAATAAATATTCTCTGAACAAAGAGTGAGAGATGTTGGTCACAGTGGAGATTCTCTGTCAGAATACAACAGCAGGGCCTCCCCGATGTGACTGACCACCACACTGAAATAAAGAAAAAAATATAGTTAAAGTTTAGTTTAAAACATTTTTAATAGCAGTCAACTTATATGGGTTTTTCTATTGCTGATCATTTATTAGCCGGTTTTCCTTTTTTTCTGTTCTTCCATCTGATAAAATGCAAGTTACTATATAATATAAACATAAATATAGTTAAGTAGACAAAACAACAAGCTTCTGTGAATCATTACTCGCAGCTGTTAATGGTGTAAAATAAAAACATGCTTGATTGAATTTGTGATTAAAAAAACAACAACTCCCACTGTGAATTTAGTATTGGATATCGGTGTCTGTTATTTACACATACTGCAATTAAAACCTAATTGGTGTTAACGGGACAAATAAGGGTTGAAAACCGTTGTGATCATTTAATTACAGACTGATATGTTGCCTTTATCTGATTGTTTTTGGCTGACCTATTTATGTTGTCTTTCAAAAGTGGCCCCAAGTGTGAACTCTGCATTTACACTGGCTAACAAAAACAACAATGGATGTAGATCGGGAGAGACTGCAGTTAATTGGAGTTAGTTTTCTAACGTGGAACTTTCTTCTGATTGCAAGGAAGCAACAGAAACAGAGGAGACTGACGAGTTGGACTGCCACCATCACTGCTGATATCTCCTCGTCCGTCCATGTTCTGGTGTCGTTTTCCATGCTTTTAAACTGTTTTTTAAAAAATATTGACTTCCTCTGTGGGCCACACGGTGGTCTAGTGGTTAGCACTCTCGCCTTGCAGCGAGAAGACCCGGGTTCGAGCCCCGGTTGGAACAAGGGCCTTTCTGCATGGAGTTTGCATGTTCTCCCCGTGTGTGCGTGGGTTCTCTCCGGGTACTCCGGCTTCCTCCCACAGTCCAAAAACATGCAATGTGGGGATAGGTAAATTGGACACTCTAAATTGACCATAGGAGTGAGTGTGAGAGTGTATGGTTGTTTGTCTCTATCTGTGTGTGGCCCTGCGATGGACTGGCGAACTGTCCAGGGTGTACCCCGCCTATCGCCCGATGTAGCTGAGATTGGCACAGCACCCCCCGCGACCCTCTGGTTGAGGATAAAGCGGTAGATGATGACTGACTGACTGACTGACTTCCTCTGTATCCATCGTTTAACGCGCCTCCAATTAACTTCTATCTCTCCATCTCTAGACACAATCCGGATATGCTTAAGAATCCAGATTGGGGTGAGTCGAAACAAGGCCTCTGAATCCATGTGCTTTTCTGTCCTGTCTTACAGTATCTGATTTGTGCCACGAGGGAGGAAAAGGTCAGAAGTGGGTCACTTGCACCATGCCGTGTAAATACAGCCATAGATTCTTAGACTCTTCTAAGCGGCTTAAATGAAACAAACCTGAACGTCTGTCTGAACCACTCACCAAATCAAAGATGGAGCATTAACGTCCATTGAGAAAACTAATGGGGAGAGGGACATGGCAGTAACCTGGGAGGAAAGGGAAGACACAGTTACTACAAATTATTTTTGCTGATAATATCATAACTAAATATAGGTAAAACTTACCTTTGACAAAAAGCTCCAGAACCTAAAGTGATCCAGCGATAGTCCACTCTTTAGTTTGACCGTGGCCAGCAGCAACAAAAACCCCAGCAGTGCACTGTGGAGTACGACACAGAAATATACTAAAAATACTAAAAGTTCTATTTCAAATTCTAACCTCCAAAGGAATATGTGTCATAGCGATGAAAAATATTGGTACTAAATGAGAACTCTGTCGTATCTGCAGGGATACAAATGTTTCCAATGCTTTGTTCACTCATGTCAGTGTTTACCTCTCCAAGCTTGTGTGACAATTGAAGCATCGGCATCTATTTTGATCTTGTGCAACATGTTTCCATAACTGTGCTGCCGTTCCTGATAAGCAAGGTCATTATTCGGCAGAGCTGTTGCTCCTGGAGGGTGTGATTTCAATCGGCAAATAAACTCAGTAGCTCTCGTAATTAATGAGAAGTCAGTACAGTTTGGAGGAGGAGAAGGAAGTGCTTTATGGACAGGTATCCTCAGTATCCTCAGGTGTTTCCCATACCCTGTTTGTTTGCAATTGATGGATTGATTGATTTTATTTTATTTTTGGGTCATGCACACAAGCGACCAACCCTCACCAACATTGTATTCCATTCAGAGGAAAAAAAGGGGGAAAATACCAACAATTAAGCAGAAAATCTGCTATAATGACGCTTCCTTCACTAAAAATCAGCACAAACAGAGGACATTTGACTAAAAAGAAGCTTCCTTATATCCTCATAAATGTAGGGCAGTAAAAACAGTGAATTTCATTCTCGACCTCATCGAGTTCACACATCAAACATTATCTGTATTCTTCAGGACTGGCTTTAAATCTGCCAGTCTCCAGGGCTGAAGGCAACACTCCTCCAGGCAACCGTTCACATAAAGATCTTTGTCTTTTATTGAAACTATAAATCACATAAGGTTCTTCTACCTGATAACTTTTCTTTATCAGGAAATAAGTTTGTAACTTTGACTTGAACCATTTATCAACCAACCACGATGTTCCTAATGCTCTTTAATCACAAAGTTATATGGAATGAAAACTAAATCATTGAGCCCAGAGGTGAATTTTCTCAATGAATTGTTATATATACATGTCTCGCTTTACTAGAGCAGTGTTGCTGTTGCCTCCTTCTGTCTTGAAATACTAACAAATCACTTCCTGTGTGCAGCATGGGAATGTTGTCTGTGGACTCATTTGACAAAGGTTTGAATGTAACAGACATTTGTTTAAAAGGTGCACAACATTTTTGCTAATATCGGGAGTCATTGGGCCAATAACTGATACTGATAATATTTATATTTCATGCTCATGTCGCAGCAAAATAAATAAAACAAAAACAAAATATTTTTTAAATTTTCAAACTGCACACATTCCTAACGTTTCTTTCTAATCTAATATGTCTAAAAAATAAAGATAAAGTTGTGCTAAAATGAACCCTTCAATAGCTATTTTCTTGCATATTATGTGGGTGTTGATGGTAGAATTGCAGACTAGCCACCACATTGGACCTTTGTGCATCTCCCCATACACTGCCACCCACTGGCCAGGTAGTGCAAGTGCAACAAAAAATTCTCTGGCTTAGGGTTTACAAAAATTGCATGCTGTCCCCCTCAGTGGACACGTAAAGAACATGAAAAATACATGTTTTTTAAGTTCAGTAATTCATGCATGGAATGGATAAACAAAATACCTGGCACAGCAGCCACCGTGAAATGTGTGAGACTGAAGGGAGGGGAAGTCCAGGGCCCCCATGAGGTCACCTGCAGAGAAGCAACCAGTGTACAAGAGTAGATGATGTCCACAGATCAGTGTCCCAACACAACACACCATGTAAACAAATACACAACACAAAAACCAGAAATAAGGACCTACCTGTTGGATGAGCAGCTACAGCGAGCATCAGTACACTGTGAGGATGAGTTTTCATTAGTCACTCATTAACAACATTTACAACATCCGTCTCATTTTTAATATGTTGACAGTTGTGAGGTTTAATTTACCAAATCAAAGAGATGAATAATGAATTAAATATTCATCCAAAACTATTATAACCTTAGTGAGATGTCGCGAAAATATGTACTTCCAAACTGGGGGAGAAAAAGGCAAAAAAAAAAAAAAAGTGTGTCCAGACTTGCAAGTTCCACTTCCAAAAAATGTCACTGCTGCAGGCTGCAGTGAATCATCTGTGTGAAGTCAGGATCTAGATTATTCCTGGTCTCTCCTCGCAGCCAGAACACTTATACATAGACCCCCTCTTCAAAAACCCTGAACTAACCCTTTAAAAAAGACTTCAGAAGACTGTAATATGTGTCATTCTTACCTGAACACGTAGTCAATGCATCGTTGTTCAAGGTCACTGGAATGACATCATCGCCACAGTATGACACAAGGAGTGAACAGACAGGTTTGACAGTTTTTACTAACACAGCTTCATCTCACTCACTCACTCACCTTAAATTACTGGGCTTGTAGTGAACTTTAAACACCCTGTGTGCACCTGAGGCAAGAGACACAGTGTCATCAAGTAGATTCAATCATTTAGTCTATGTCACTGCCTTTACCTTTGTTTTCTATATTGTCTGCTGTACAAGAGGTGAAGTTTGAAGCATTTATGTGTTTTTTTTTTTTGGCCAGTAAGACGCAGAGTCAAGATGTATATGCATGTGTCTTAAATTGAAGTTGAGTCATTTATCAAATGGAAATGGCTGCTTTTACCTGTTGAAAATCACATTAGGTTTTAGTTCCAGAAATGCCAATAATCGGGCTGTGATGTTAGTCATCTTTAGACGACTCCTGAGCTGTGGCGGTTCTCAGTGACACACGTGAAAGTAAAACTCTTGTCTAATCTCAACAGTGTTTTCCAAAAATCAACAGCTACGGTGGCCCTGATTTCCAAAAAACAAACAAAACAATAACAAACAGCAAAAAGATAAAGAAACAAACCACACAGCTGTTTGTTTCTTTATCTTTTTGCTGTTACCTCTTTCATTTGTTATTGTTTTCTAAATTGAAAATGATGAAACAGACTTTACTCACCAACACAGAGTAGATGAACCACAGCCCACAGGTAACCACTGAGGTCATACTACAAAGAAGGCAAATAACACAATTACCAGTTATCGTCCCTGTTATTAAGAAATATTTATTTATCATAATGACATGTATTACCTGAGGGTCATACAAGGGAAGGTTGATGGCTGAAAACAGCATAAGGCAAACACTGTGAGAGGAAAAAAAAGTCATTCATTTCAGGAGAAACTTCTTATCATTGTATTTTTTAATACAGGAGCGGCCATGATCACGACTATATTTGTTTTCATTGTGTTACAGGGTGCTTGCCCTTTTCCAAAATAAAAAAAAAATAAAAAATAAAACTCCAGACTTCAAAACAGAAAACAAACTTTTTTCCAAGACCTTGACTTTATGTGGTTTTAAATGTGAAGGCCTACTTTCTTGTTGAGTTTGTACCTGTTGTGTTTTGTAGAAAAGCACATTTTAATAAAAGCATGAATGATGGAATGAATGAATGCAGAATTCACAATAAATTATGTTTTACTTAAGACATTTAAATCACAAAGGTGTTTCAACAAGAGCACGGTTGGTACTATAAAAGCATGAATGGATTAATAAATAGATGAATGAATATGGAATTAGCAATCTTTTCACTCACATATTTCCACTCATCCTTAACATAACTTCTCATTATCTTGTCATTTAAACTCTAAATTTCTATTATTTAAAAAAAAAAAGGCCTGGAAAACAGCTTTTTAAGACTTTCAAGACCTATGCAAGCACCCTGTGCTGTCTTGAGATAGCATAATATATCTAGCCGTCGAAATTTGGCACATGCTTTTCAAACCAAAACCTTTTTGATAACTATTTGGCCATTTGATGTGTCTAGTCCAAATGAAAGACCGACTTCCTGTGTGCAGGTCATGGCATGCAGCAATGCTCAGGGCGGGCCCCTGGTTTCACGTATGAAGTTTCGAGCAGATCGGTCAATGTATGGCTGTGTAAGTTTCGCGGCGAAATGGCGGCTAAATTGAAAATGCCCGACATTGCGTTGGGTCAAGTTTGTTTCCGTAGACACGTTCCTGGCCGGCCTCTTGTGTCACGTATGATGTTTTGAGGCAATTGGTCGAAATTAATGCTTTATCTCAGGATAACAAAACTCATAATCCCGTGATAACGAGATGATAATTCCTTAATTTTGTGATAAAGGAATATTTTTGCGATGTTCTCGGTTCTCGTTTGTTACGGCTACAACCGACATGAGGAGAATTTAATTTCACAGCTTTCCTATGAAAAAAAAAAAAACACACAAACCTGACGAATTTCAGCCACTGCATCTTCTGAGGATGAAGATCAGAGAGATGAGAGCAGCCGTGTCACAGTTACACAGCCAACCTGTAAATGTGTGAACTCTTACCTCTCTATGGACAACCCTCAGGATGGTGTGACTAACTACGTGAGAGGAGTTCTGTAATGTGAAGAAGAAAGGGATTTCCTGCACACACAGAGAGAGAGAACGAGAGAGAGGACACAGACACAATCAGCTGCTGCTTCTTTTCCTGTCACGTTATTAAATGAACGGGATTAGACGTACGATGCGTGATAAAGCTCTGGAGCCAGCGTATATGTTTCCGACAAAGATGAGCGAGGCCGGGAGCCAAGGCAGAGCCGCGGTCCTGTAAGACAACGTTGATTATGTCTCAAACAAAGCGCCAGAGTCCGGTTCTTTAAGAATCCTACGGCAATTACCTGCTGATGTGGCTCATTTCCACCCATCCCAGCTTTCCAAAGAGGAGGAGAAGAAGAGCCCCGATGAATGTCTGCCATCTGGAAACATCATTTTTGTCTTGTGAGTGAATGATAATAGTCACTTCTTAACATATTTGTCACAAACACAACGTTCATTTTTTCAGTAAAATAAGATTCAAGGACTGTAAGAGTTAGAGAGCAAAAGTCAGGAAAAGCTGAGGCTGCACTGTTTTTAGTTACGTTTAGTTCATTAGGACGTCCATGAGGGGCCACACGGTGGAGCAGTGTGTGGGCAAGTTCTCTCTGAGTACTCTGGCTTCCTCTCTCAATCCAAACAATCATGCAGATTAAGGATTAACTGGACACTATATTGACTGTAGGTGTGACTGGTTGTGTGTCTCTAGTGTCCTGTCCTGTCTTGTCCTATGTCAGTCACTGTTGCAGAAACCAATTGACCTTCATGGCGCTTTTCTATTATACAGTTCTAGAATTACTTGACTCTACTCGACTCAGTCACGTCATTTTCCATTGCAGTATCTCCTCAACGTGGGTGGGGTCATGACGTTGTTTACACGCGACAAACACAAACTATTTAGTACAAGTTGTCTGTTAAATATTGAGATTTTAGACATTTCCTTTGTTAAATGTTGGAGATTAACAAATGTTATAAGGATTTTTAAGAGCATTGTTTGATTTTTGTGACCAATCAGTGACCGGCAGTCTGTTGACGTCCCATTTTAGTATGGGCTCAGCTCACATGGAACCTCACCAGAGCAGGTACTAACAAAGCAGCAGGTACTATCACTAATGAAAACGTAAAAACGAGTAGAATCAGACAAATTACAGACCCTAGCTTTACTTGACCACATTAACCAACCTTCACTATTCAAAATGCACAATGACTTTCCTTTAGAGTTAAAAACAAAACAAAACAACGTGTTCAAACTAATGCCGTCTTCATTAAATCCCACATCTGAACGTGCCTGAACTCTGATAAAAATGTGTTGGTTTTTCTCTCTGAACATAAAAAGGCAGTAATTCAACATTGACGGATGCAAACTGCACAAAAAGTGAAGTAGAAGAAAACCATAAATATTCATTAATTATTAATACTTTCTCTTTAGAATTATTCTTGTGCATTTTCAATACAGAATATTGTTGATGAGCCCCTGATTTTAATGACATCTATGTCAAGTCATATTTATTTACATAGGACATTAAAACATCTATGACGCAATGCAGCGCTCTCTTTTGTTTTTAGTGCTGATCAATTATTGCAAATCAGTTTTTACAGACATTTTTAACGAGGAAAAACACTAACAGTAGCCTGATATACTGCACACACACGTTTATCACTACTCACCCTTGAAATAATGTTGGATATGTAAACTTTAACACAGAGAGGACAAACTGAAAAAAAGGAAAACAAATATTATTATTATTTTATGAATTAAATTCATCATTCATTGATTATTGCTGGCATTCCCTGATCATTTATTCTATAATAAACTGCAGGAACTTTTCATTTCCTGCTTTTGTTGATCCTCCTCCTCTGAGCAGTAACACGCTCTGAAACCGAGCTCGCGTGATTAATAGTCACGATCGATCACCGATCGCTTTGTCATTTTACGCATTTTGAGTGAAGCTTCGAGCAGCAAACACACACACACACAGTTTAGTTGTTAACTGTAAAGTAAACAGCGGTGTGAGGAGGAGGAGGAGGATGAACTCGCTGCAACATGTCCCGCACTCACCTTGTTGGTGAAATAAGTCAAAACGAAGAGGAGGCTGAAGGCGCAGCCGTTCATGTGTCTCCTCCACTGCATGTTGACCCGAGCAGCGGTGACATGCTGCCGTTACCGGTCCATGATCGCGAAGCCTGATTCCAAACAACACACACATACACACACATACACACAAACTACAACTTCCCTCACGCGCCCGAGGTGACACGTCAACACGTCGTCACACAAAGATCGTCTATGTAACATCTTGTGGCAGGGGCCCAAGGAAGAGCCTGAGGGTTCACTCGCATTCAAGACTGCGTGACTACTCAGAAGGGGAGATAGCTAGAGACTTTTTTTTTTTCTTTTTCTTTTCTTTTTTTTATAACATGCCTTCACACTGGTGCATTGTGGGGGGTGTCAGTCACATGTAGCCACAAAGTAAATAAACATAAACAGTAGAAGTGACCGACAATTTTGCATTATTTTCGTCAAGATTCAAACCAGATGTAATGTTGTAGCTAATAAGTACAGAAGAGTATAAGGGCCACAAAAATGAAAGAAAGAAAAAAAGAAAACAAAATCAAGCAGAATGAATGAGCCTAAAGACAGAATTCTGAGATTTAGAATTCAGACTTTAATCATGAATTCATGCTGTTTTATTCTTTTTTTACTTTAAAAAAAATCGCTTTGCACGTAAATAAGTGTATATGAAAAGATGAAGATGAAAAATCACACCATATGATATCAAACTGTTTTTTTTTACTTCTTGAAAGTTCCTTTAAATCTGTGTTGAACATTTTCCTCCATAACTATTATTTTTACACAGTGTCACTTTTATTATATATCCAATTCTTCTTTATTTACTGAAATGTGCTGTACAAACTGCACATATAAGCATTAAAATACATGATTGCTCATGTTTCCCTCTGTGTGATTTGTTTTTCAAGTAGTAAAAAGTATGTGTCCAATGATGCTGCTGTTTGTTATCTTTATATGTGACATAAATATGCACTAGGCCAGAACTTCCTCATTCATTTTTTTTTTAAATTCTCATTGCTACAATCGTGCTTTAAAGGGACATTCTCCTTCACTCTTGAAATACAGTATGAGTTCCTGTAGAGTAAAAAAAAATAAAAAATGTATGCATGTATACATATATAAAACAAGTTGTTATAATGTTATCATGGATTTCTGAGACTTCAGACATCAGAAAACCCTTAAATCCTGTTTTTTTGTAAGGATTACAATCTGGCAGTGATGTTACTGGGTGAAATCGCTGGCTGCTACTCGGAAAGTGAGTCAGAGTGAAGCGTCCTTGTGTGATCTTTGTGCGATCACGTGGCTTCCTGCGGGTTTCCGTGTTTACGCAGTCGAGTCTGTGGCCGCTGCTCGCAGTTCAGTGTTTGCGAAGGAGAGCGAGCGGTCATGGCTTCTCTAAAGACTCAAGAACGGACTAAAGAGAGGTCAGTTCTGCTTCGCCTTTGTTTTCCCTCACATTAGTTGCCACGGAGGGTCGTTGCGTGTGTTGTCTCTGTTTGGTTTGTTGTGTGTAACGTAGCGTTCGACTGAGCCACTCAGCTAATGAGAGCTCGCAGCTGTGTGATGCGCTTCACTAGCTGATGCAGGATCAGCGCGCACACACTCATTGGGTACAACAGTGACCCCACAGAGGCGGTACTGTCACTCTCACCAGGGGCAGGGAAAATTCTCAGGGGTCCGAGGGCAACAGTGGGTTGTGGGGGCCCAGTGGACTCACCTTAAAATTGTATTTGAATGGGCTTTAACCAGAATTCGGCAACTGTTGTATGACATTGAGAAAATATCATAGATTTTACAGTGTTCAATCAGAATACTTTTTTTATATCATGTTTAAAGATCCAATGTGTAACATTTAGGAGATGTTATTGGCCTAAATTCAACACACTACCCAAAAGTATTTATTGTAGCATTAGCATAAGCCTTTTATTGGAACAGAAACAATCTAACATTATTTGTATGCTGCGTCCTATAGGGCTGCAACTAAAGATTATTTTCCACAATCTGTTAATCTGTCTGTTATGTTCTCAATGTTCTCAAAGAACTTATTTTGTTCACACACAAAAATAAATCAGGTTTTTTAATGATTTCACTGTTACATGGACCAAAGAAACTAGAAAATATTCATCTAAGAAGCAGAAAAACCATCAGAGAGCTTGATAATCGGCTAATCGTTGTAGCTCTAGCGTCCTTTATCTGAAAACGAGTTATGTCAAGCAATTCTATCCGACTTGCCTGAGGGAGCATTGTGTGTATTCTCTGGTTATTAGTCTTCATTTTTTAACTTTTTCATGGGAACTCTTTTGTGGCCTTTCTATAATGTGAAGGCCGCTGTAGTTCCATGACGCATGTAAGAAAGTGATGGCTCAGTGGAGGAGCCCTCCATTTTTCTGCTGTCTGCAGCCTCACCCATTAAATGTCACTAATTCTTATGCACTTGACTTATACTACTGGACTAAATACTCTGTATTTTTTCACAGTTTTCTATCATTTTATTCATTATCAATGGCTGTCTCACGGTTCTGCTGTATAGTGATGGTTTAATGTGATTATACTGAGATTTTCTGTCGTTTCTCAGTGATAAGCAGTACAAGGACTCGAGAAAGCACTCGGAGGAGGCAAACCTTTACAAAAGCTGCTGAGTTTCCCACAGTGTCAATAATACACGCCCTGTCGCTTAAGGTTATCTGCATTCATATCAGAATCAAATAATTTCTTCCTGAATTTAATTTCCTACAGACAGACTGAGACAATACAGTGCATGCCAAGAACACATAGAAGACGTGGCATCAAACTATATAAGAAGTGATATATATGAGTCATATATGATCTAATTTTACCATGTGACATGTTTTAAAAGCTTTCAAATGATGGTCCATGTGGTTGTTGTTGGAAGTGCTTGCTCAGGGAAGTTTGACTCAGAGCCCACTCATTATGCACTGAGTGGGTTAATGAGGATTATGTGACTAAAAATGGATTAAATGGGTGAAGAATCAGCCTGTTGATGTCTCCACTGTGACATCATTGAGGAATTCCTTTACGTTATTGTTTTTCTCCTACAACAACAACCTCAGAGTGTCGCACACAAACCCTTCCGAAAATACTAGTATAAATCACTGATACTGATCATTTAATTTAACGTGAAGGAGTAGATGGATGTTTCTATTCAAAGAAGAAGGGTTTCTATTTGCCGTGGAAGTTTGAAACCTAATGCCTGTACAAAAATGTGTTGACACATGTATTAGCTGCCTGGATTAGCTTGAGTTGTTTTATTTCTGGGTCATTGTTGCAGCCAACAAACACCCGCCTGTTTTACCTGCACATGCTGCTCTGGTCACTTGCGAACCAACCTCTGATTAGTCGGAATGAAAACCACCAGAATGTTTCCCTTTTAAAGTTGAAACCACATGGAATCCATTTGGTCCGTATCAGCTCTTATACAAACTCACTATATCAGAAAGCTACCTGTTTAATCTGTTCATTACACTGACGTGAGTGTGCACTGCATGACTTATCTAATTTTACTCTGTTGAGTATTTGCAGTGTCAACACTAGTTGAACTGACTTATTGTTGTATTTATTACATTTACTCTTTTTTTCTCTCTTTGTTATAATACCACTGTGAAGAAATCTTGATAGATTACAGTTGGGGAAGTTGTTTTCACAGTGACTCTACATTCATAAAGGAAATTAAAATAGTTAAAACTGCAATTAAATAGTTATTATTGTAATAACGATTACTGTGATAAATACACTGTAAGAGAATGGCAAAATATGCAATATATGTACAAACTAGGGTAAGAAGTAATATGCAAAGTAGAAGCAATGTGTGCCCAGTAAAGGACTGGAAATGAAAAGGCAAGATATCAGCAAATTAACAGTGAATTAAATATTTTAAAAAACAGTGATATTGGTATCATATTGGACACAAAAAAATGGTATCAAGCCAACCATTATGCAAGTGAAGAATAGCTTCGTCCACATAAACCTGATGCACGAACTAACGAGGAAGAAAGAGGAAACGGCAGGGAATGTGAGAGTGGAGGAGTGGAGATAGTTGTGTAAGAGCGTTTATATCCTTTTTGGTCTGCATAAACCTCAGTAGTTCCCCAATGTGCTTGGAAAAAAGGAGGGTTTAGCAGAGGAGTCCTCACTATTACATGTCGTTAATTCTTACCTTTAAAGTCGAGACTCCGCTTCAGTTTGTATACATTCTATGAGCTAAACACAACAATGCCCATGATGCCAATGAAGCTGCTAATCATGTGTCAGCACAGAGGCTTGAACACTGATGGAGCATCATGGCACTGCATGGCACCTATCTGGATTGTTGTTGTTTTATTTTTAGGCCTCTGGTTGTTTTGGGGACAGTTTCAATTGGCTTAAAAAAAACAGGAAGGAAGGAAGTGTGGTCGATGAAGCATTTGTTTTGGTTTAAGATGCTGCTCCTAGTCGGACAATTAGTATAACTATTAACTAGCCTGTGCAAAATATAAACTATATAAAAAGTGTGATGTGGGTCATTAATTAACAGCAGCTTAACAATAGGATTCTGGTGGAGGTGCATGGTCCTCTGAGTAGGGAGAGCACTGATCACAGGGTGAGAGACCTTCGGTTTTGAAGGAAGTGAGTTGAGACAACACCCTCCTGTCTGACTGCAGAAGGTCTGAGCTGGTCTTCAGTCTGAGCTCTTTGTAGTGGATCCTGAAACAACTCTCTAAATCAGTGGTTCTCAAACTTTATCATACCAAGTACCTAAGAAAATATTGAGCTCATGACGTTACGCCATTATCACCAACATTAAAATACAGTGGTGTAAATAGGCTGAGCAAAGTCAGCTACAGCCTTTTCACAGGAGGCAGATTTATTCCCAATACGATAATTTGCTCTCTTATCTTCCTCTTCTTCCTCACATAAACTTCAGACACTGGTATAGCGAAATTAAATTAAAATGTAGCGACAGATAAGGTGACTCTAATTGTTATTATTTTATTTATTTGTTTCATTTTCTATGCACTCAGTTCCACTCCGATCACATACCCTGGCTTATACAGTGGAACACTATTTCCGATTTTCCTCCAAGTACCGCCAGAGGAAGCTTGCGTACCACTGGTGGCACACGTACCACGGTTTGGGAAGCATGGCTCTAAATCATCCATTCTCGTGTCTGTATTGATGTCATGAGAGAAGGGCAGAGAAATGAGCAGAACGTTGTTCACCAATAAAAATTCTGATGAACACCATGCACACTTGTAACTTCCTAGAATAGCTGAATCCAAAAATGAGACTGAAATCCAAGTCATCAGAGTTTGGTCTGCAGGAGGAAACTGCCTGAAACCAAAATGTAGCAGTGGCTGCTTCAGAACCTTGTGTTCTTACACTGTATTTGAGAATTTGACTGACACAGATTATTCCCACTAACACTGAGCTTGTGACACATGATTCACAAGGTTGAGCCTGATTACGGCAATTATATTGTCAGTGTGTTCAAAAAAAGGCATTTGCTCATTCACAGGCAGCGAGCAAACCTGCAGATCAGATGACACTTTAGCCTCGTATTCACTTTCAACACTGAACATTTAACAGGTAGAAACTCAAACATTTGCGTGTGTAATTGAAGAGTTTATACACTTGGTGTGGGGAATATGCCTGTGCCAGCAAAAATCTAACACTGCGTCAGATTTAACAAGAGCCCTGACATCATCAGACGGATAATGGGTGGTTCAAAGCAGCAAAGTCAATGCAGTGGAACCACAGATATCATCTTTCTTTATCACATGCATTCTTCTTCCTACATTATCCATAAAGCAAGTTGAGCTCTTAGTGACATCATTCAAAACTTCACAGAGGCAGCTTGGTGCCTCCTGGGATTTTATTCAGCTTGCCTTTCCAGTTATTAATGTAGGTGCTGTGTCAGTAAATCAAGAAGCAATCCTGATTTTTTTTTACAGTGCAGGTTTGACTGATTGACACACTTTTTTTAAAACACACTGTGTATTGTTGTTCTTTTTCAGGTTCTCTCTCTTGTTGCTGGATTTGGAGGAATATTATTTTGAACAGCACACGGCCTACCACGTCACAAGCACTTCAAAAAAGGAGAGGTAATTTTGCAGGACTTCATCTACTACTAGTGACATCAATCACTGCACAATAAAGTACTTTATAAATTGGATTTTAAATAGAGCATTTGTGTTTTCTGAAAACTGTTACACAATTATCTAAAACAGTCATCAAATCCTCCCTGGATCAGTGGGAGTAAAAATGTTTCATAGCTTGTGATTTACTGATGTATTCCAGATAATGGTGTTGTATAAAGCCAGTTATCTCAGTATCTATAAAACAGCTGTTTAAACATCATCTTATCCTGTTATGTAGACTTAAGCAAACTGAAAAAATTGACAGGGCTGTTTTGACGAGATTATTCAGACACTTTTACGGTCAAAGCCAGACCCACACATTACATATAACTGAATATGTGTTTCACTAAGCGAATCAATACTTTGTGTGTTGTTTGAGTTCATTCTGCTTTATTATGTGTTTTTTAGCCAAATACTGAGACAGCATTAGGTAGGGCCTGTACAAATGAGAATGGGTTTAGGAGAATCGGCAAAAGTTTTGTTTCACATCAGGGTTATTGTCCGTAAAACCACAAGATTGGGTTTTTTTGGAGTGGAAAAAAAATCCTTGCGATTTTGTGTATACAACCAATTTGGAACTTTTGGATAGCGATGATGTCATAGCCCCACCTCTGTAACCCAGTGTGCAAGTTATAGGCCTTATCCACATAGAAATAGTACTTTCCCTTTGCGATCTTTTTTCTTTTTTCTTTTTTAAAACCTTTTCCCTAAACACGGCATTGTTTCAGGAAATCATACAGTCTTTATACACTCAAACCCCACCAAAAATCACAGTAGATATTCCAGGCCTGTGGAGCATGTGCATAGCTTGTGCGTCGTGTACAAACCTCTCTACAAACAAAGTTAACATTAAGCGAATTTACCAAACAAACTCCAAATGCAACAACAAAAGGTTTACAACAAAGACGATGGCAACAGTTAAAGCAAGTGGAGGGGTGGAGCTATGACATCATCAATTTCCCAAAGTTGCGTATTGGTTGTAGACATGAAAATGCAAGGGTGGCGTTTTGAGATGTTTTCACTCTGGCACCTGTGTTTTTAAATTATGTTTCACGGCTCCATAAAATAATAAAAAGTTTGCGGATTCGGCTAAACTGGCGTTTCTGGGACAGCGTTACAGAAACATGCCTGGCAGATAACCAGTGTTTAGAGTTGTTTTGGGGTGTTTAGTGAAAACGGTGTTTAACCCAAAGAGATTTAAAAGCTTGTAAATGTTGCTAGACTTTAAGTGGCCTAACTAATATAATGTCCTTATGTCCATTTCCCTGTTGTGCATGTTATCTGTTCAATATCACATTTGCTCTTGTCATTTTTCAGTCTTTATATATTGTTAACTATTTTCTGTGCAGAAAAATCAGAGGGTCGTTTAAAGTCTGTTCCAGATCCATCATATTTGATCCAGAGGATCCCTCAGAACCAATTCTAAAGGTTTGTTTGTAAACTGCTTTTGAATTGAAGGTGCAATCAGTTGGAAATATTATTGTGTAAGCGTTAATTTGGGTAACTGTTTATGTGCAGTTTGAGCATGAAATATCATGTAATTAGATTCATATGAAGCCAGTGAGCGGTTGTTGTGTTGTAAACTGTGTCTAATCAGGTCTTTATCATTCTGTTTTTTGTGGTTGTGCAGATTCCTCTTCGAGATTGCAAGAAGATTGAGTTTGTGGAGGAAGAGAACAACCCGTTCAATGAGTGAGCACACATGTTGGCTTCACACACTGATGTTCATTCACTTTGTCAAACTGGTTGGATCACTCACAAGATAACACGCTAAATGTTAAATATACCCAGTAACTGACACTGTGTACTTTTTGCTGTACTGTGGTTGTTTCAGTCCCAGACAACAGAAACAAACAAGCCTCAAACTAATTATGGTGCGGTTTGTGTGCTAATAAAATAAAATCTAGGATTTCAACCTTCCAAGTAATATCTCCACGATTATTTAGATGAAAAATAATGTAATCATATTGGTATAAAATGCTGTAAAATCGGCTACCTCAACATCTATTTTACCAAACAATACTGTTTACCAACTGTGTGGGGAACCTGAGCACAAATCCTACATTGTGTTGCTTTAAAAACATCTTAAAGGCTTAAGTGCATCTACAGATTATAGGACACACCTGATGTAATCCATTCATTGTGTGTATTCAGCTTGTTTGATATTCTTCTGATGTAGGTTATTCAGTGTTTTCCAGCAAAATCTTCAATTTTAGTCCTTTGTATCTTTTACTAAGTGTAATTTGTGGGCTCTTAAAAGGTTTTTGTATTTTCCTCACAGCCCTCGGCCATCAGCCATCTCCATTTTATGCGGGCAGGTGAGTTATTGTCTCTATGGAGATGTGATTAGTGAGTGTCATTAGCGTTCACGGTGTCTTCGCCTGCAATAAATGATCATAGTTTGTTGTTTAATTGATGTTTGCAGTTCAGTTGTGTGATAAGAATTTCCCTCTTTTCCTTTTGGGTTCAGGTTATTTACATCAAAGAAAGCAACATGATCGCGCCGTACAGAAACGAGAGGGTGAGTCGAATGTGATGTTTCTTGCGTGTGTCGTATAGACACTGATAACTCTTTTTATATTGTAATATTGCGATTCCATTAATATGTACAATGTGCCTCTAATAGCTTGTTGGTAAAGTTACTTCAATATGACTTAATGGTGAGGTTAAGCTAATGAAATTCCTGCTATATAACCACAAGGCATTTCTCAATCTTTATAAGCTTTAGATCATGTTTATAGTCTTAAAAGATGTAGATATATCTCAAAGATTTGAATTTTTGCTGGGCCTTTAATGGACAGAACAGTGAAATATGAAAGGGGGAATAGAGGACCACAGGGGGAATCAAACCTAGACCACTGCCCTTTGCCCAATGGGGTGCCTGCTCTCAAAATGTACTAACATCATATGATATGAAGTCATTTTCTAATCAATTTTAGCTTTAGATTTCATTTATAGCTCTGCTATTTGTGCAGATATCTTGGAAACTGGGTTTTTGGACCATATGTTCATTAAGTTCCACTTTGAAATTTGACCCTTTATCTCCAAAAGTGTAGTAATATTTCTACCTAACTTGGTAGAAATATTACTAGACTTTTGGAGATAAAGGGTCAACTGTCAGCGTTGACTGTTCAATTGAGGGTAAAAAATATAACAGTCCCATTGCTTTGACAGGGAACAACAAAGATAAGCTTTCAGCTGGAAGTTTGGAGTAAAACAGAAGACGTCGTCCAAACGTTACATCAGGTATGTGGACTAATCAGGGTGTGTGTCAGTCAAGCTGTCAGATTTCCCTTCATCTGTCCATCTTCCTTTGAAAGAGACCAAACGTTTGTATTTGTTTTAGTGCCCTCCATCTGTACAGGTTGCTGTAATTCTGCTCCTTTTGTTTATGTCGTTTTTTGCAGCTCCACAGAGCGTCCTGTCTAGAAAAACTCGGAGACCAGACTGCAATGGTGAGTCAGTCATTAATCTATGTGCAGGTAAAATTGAAAGCATGAATCATTATTTCTGTCCTATGATCAAACACAATTGTCTCCCTGTGTATTTCTAGATTGCAGCTAATCTACAGTCTCGACTTGCGAGGTCATCGTTTGATAAAAACTGGTATGTTGCTGTTTTGGACTTTTAAATGTGTCTATGGTACTTTTTCTTTCTGTTTCTTTCTACGCTGATGTTTCTTTGCCGTGAAGCTTTCAGAACGTGACTGAGAAGCCCCACATGGAGTGTGAAGTGGAGATGGTGACACCTCTGGTGTCCAACCCAGGCCACGTCTGTGTAACAGATGAAAGCCTTTACTTCCAGCCGCTGAACGGATATCCGGTGAGCTGAGACATCTCACTGCGATGCGCTCAGAGAGAAGGGCTGAAACAGAAAGCCTTGAATTAACTAATTTAAAATTTGAATCTCATGACAGAAACACGTGATTCAAATCAAACTCCACCGAATCAGGAGAATCTACAAAAGGCGACATTGTCTCAGACCACTGGTGAGTGATGAGGGTAGGTGTGCACACATGTAATAATGTAGCCTTTCACTGCATTTAACGTACATGTGTTTTTTTATTCATGTGTGTGTTCATACACTGCCCAGGGTCTGGAGGTGTTCTGCTCTGAGAACGAGCTCTGCTCCGACATCTACCTGAAGTTTTACTGCACAGCAGACAGAGATGAAATCTACTACTACATCGCCACTTTCCTTGGTGAGACAATCCAAAATGTATTTGTCACTGAATGAGGTTTAACTCTTGGAAATATCAGGTTTCCTGTTTTTATCGCGTAAACATGTTTATTTTCAGTGGTACAAAAAAAAGGAAATAAACTTTTGTATTTTTGTATTCATGTCTAAAATAGTACAGTACCTGTTTAATATGTGCCTCTTTTTGAGTAAACTGCTCTTTTAGTGACTTCTTTGTCACATTTCTATAGATATCTCTTGCATTTGTTAACCAAACAATGTCAAAGTCGGCGCTGCACACTGGTGACCTTAGTAAGTCACCTGTCAAGCAATTTTCTTGGATATATATATATATATGTAGGGCTGCAACTAATGAGTATTTTCATTATCGATTAATCTGCTAATTATTGTCTCAATTAATCAACTACTTGTTAGGTCCGTAAAATATGTTGATCATTTTTTTTACCAAGATGATGTTCGAAACAAGACGTTCAAATCGATATACATGTATCTTGTTTTGTCCACAAACCATGAGTATTCTGTTTTAATGATTTCACTTGAGCAGAGAAAGCAGAACATATTCATATTTAAGAAGCTGAAAAATCAGAGACCCTGTTTTAATTATTGGAAAAACAAACCGATTATCAAAATAGTTCATAATAATAGTCATTGCAGCCCTAGATATGATTAACAGACACGTGAATGAACTATGCATTGGTGCTGCACAGGTTTTTCCAAAGGCCTTATTGTACTTGTGTAATTTCAAAGATTTTTTCACATCGTCAGAATTGAAAAATGTTTTTCAGTAAAATAGCAATAACCTATTTTCCTCAAATCCTTACCAACTGGAAACACTTAAACTCTGGTTTTGTTCATCTCAGAAAACCACATGACGGAGCACACAGCAGAGAGCTACATGCTGCAGTGGCAGCGAGGTCATCTGAGTAACTACGAATATCTCCTCCACCTCAACAACCTGGCCGACCGCAGCTGCAACGACCTCTCCCAGTATCCCATCTTCCCCTGGGTCATCGCTGATTACAGCAGCGCACAGTTAGGTGGGTCATCAGGCCTCGACGTGTATATTTGTATGAAGCATATGTAACTTTAAGCACACACGTCTCCGTCTCACAGATATGACAAACGCTGCCACGTTCAGAGACCTCAGCAAACCTGTTGGGGCCCTGAACAAAGAGCGGCTGGACAGACTATTGGTGAGTCTCTTCACTGTGACGTGACCTCGTTTCTGGGCTTTAAGTGTGTTGTGTTTCCTGTCAGGAGCTCCTCGCTCAGCACTGAGCCGTTCTCTCTTTCACAGGCTCGCTACAGAGGCATGCCAGAACCTCGCTTCATGTACGGCAGTCACTACTCGTCTCCAGGCTACGTCCTCTTTTACCTGGTCAGAGTTGGTAAGCTTATTTACTTACTTACAAATCCACGTCAGACACTGCCTGTGTTCTCTTTGTTTGTACACATTTCTCATTTGTTTACTCGAATCTGAGGTTTATGTTGCACAGAGCCAGATCTTTGTAAAACCATCTTAGTACATTCAAAACCTGAGTTTTTGTACCTTCTGATGGCAACAATTGTTTATGATGAGTATATAAACACTTTCTAAAACTCCAATGCAGTTGTTGGGGCAATGAAAGATGATAGATTGTAAATCTAAGTTAATTAATGAATCAAATAGCCTTGTGTTGGTTTCTTCCTGATTATTAATGCACCGTCTCGCAAAGCAGTTGGACAAAAAATAAACCTAATTACACAAGGAGCAATTCAAATGTATAATAGCTTCTAACTTGACAAAATCTTTTGTGTTACAGCTATTTTGTTAAATGTAAGTCCAAGTTTGTTTTAATGTTCCTGATGTTCTTCTGCCTGCAGCTCCCGAGCACATGCTGTGTCTCCAGAACGGACGCTACGACCACGCAGATCGCATGTTCAACAGGTACAAAAGAGCCTTTTACTATATAATATTCATTATACTATAAATTGTAGGATGTCACCAATCAGTGATAAATTTCCCTTTCTGTTACTGGTAATTAACTGGTAGGAATAACTGAATATCAATAATCTGATAACTGATATAAACGTCATTGGATATTTGTTGGAAAATAAAGTTTAACATGCAATACTACAGTATAACGTCGTATAACTAGTGTAGTATTTAATGTGCAGTACCACAGTATAATATTGTAACAATAGCTTTATTAAATGTCACACATTCAGCTTTAAAGTACTGGCAATACGTTTTTATTTTGTTGATATTAACTCACCCGTCTCCCGTCTTTAAAGCATCGGTGAAACATGGAAAAACTGCTTAGAAGGAGCGACCGACTTTAAAGAGGTAACATATTGATCTTTGTCAGTTGGACAGATTCAGCAAAAATGCCTCTCCTGATTAAATATTAGTACAACACTTAATGAAATCCTGAAAATATGTCAGAGAATGACAGGAAGTGTTTTAGCAACAAAAAGAATTGTAGGTAAGGACAGTGAATAACCGTCTTCTGTCCTTTGGGAATCTTACATTGGATTCAAAGTTGTGTCTTTTGAATAAAAAACACAATAAATCAACCCCAACACATTAAATCACAAGTTTAACAGTTTATCTTTTATGAAATGCTATATATACTGTATATATTCAAGCAGGGATGAGAGATTTCTCGACAATGATGTTTAATCATTTTTCCTCGACACATAGCTCATTCCAGAGTTTTATGGGACCGACTGCAGCTTCTTAGAAAACAAGATGAGTCTGGATTTGGGCAGAAGACAGAACGGAAGCTCAGTCAGCGAAGTCGTTCTACCACCGTGGGCTTCAGGTAACTTCCTGTTAAACTGCACCACCTACCATCACCTTTCCAGCCCTGCTGTTGTTTAATAAGTAAATGATAGTCACTGTGTCCTCTTTGTTATCAATTCAGATGCTAGTGATTTTCTACAGAAGCACAAGACTGCACTGGAGAGTCAGTTTGTGTCGGAGCACCTTCACGAGTGGATTGATCTGGTGTTTGGTTACAAACAGAGAGGCAGTGAAGCTGTGGCAGCTCATAATGGTAAAATAACCAACAGCGAGTGTCAACATCAGTGACTCGCCAAAACTGAACAAAAAAACTCATCCATCTCACTGTCTTTTCAGTATTTCACCCTCTGACCTATGAAGGCGGCATCGACTGTGACAGGTATCAGCTGAAAATCCTTAAAATCACTGTACCCAATATTTATATTATACGTCTTTTACCAAACTTCCCCCGTCCACGTTTCTCTGCAAAGCATCGAGGACCCCGACGAGAGAATCGCCATGTTGACGCAGATCCTGGAGTTTGGCCAGACGCCCACACAGCTCTTCAGCAGCCCTCACCCTCAGAGGATCACGCCACGCTTTCACAACATCACTCGCAGCTCCAGCATCACCTCACCCATCAGTGAGCTGTCCCCAAGTGAGTTCCACAACGTTACATCAGTGTTAACGGGGGGAAGCGTGTTCTCCACTCATACGCCGTATATATGCAAATGTGAGTTATCTTCTGGTTTGCTAGATGAAGCTAATCAGGAAGTAAGAATATATTAAATAGCCACCAGGCGGCTGTGGAAAAGTGAGCCTACTTCTCACTTTTTTTTAATAATGTCAGTACTCATTTTCCTCGGGATTAAAGTCTTCTTCAGTACAATATGATGTAGATTTTATAAATTTAGCCCATTTAGAGGAAAACAGATGATAAATTGTGGTACATATGAGTGAACACCAGTGTGATTGACAGCTGGTATCATCCAATAAGAGCCTGGTTGGAGACAACATCTGTAGCCTGAAGTCATTCACTCTTGCTTTCACACTTACAGTCAGTTTAGAGTGTCCAGAGTGGCATATTTTTGGACTGTGGGAGGAAAATCAGAAGATGCATTTATTCAGAAAGGCCCTCGGTCAGACCAGTTTGTGAACCTGCGTCTTTTTGCTGCAAGGCAACAGTGACGCTACCTGGGAAAATTATCATTAACATTATCTGTTAATAAATGTGCAAAGTACTGGGTTCCTTGCTCATTCCAAAAATGTTTTAACCGTGTTGAAAGAGTCACTGGAAGGCAAACATGTGTTTAGTAATGCCATTTCCAAAGCATATCTCCACGTATCGCTGCAGCAGTTAGACCAGCGTTGTTTTCCAGCCTTTCAGAGCGAGGACTCGTCCTTCGAGGACCTGACTGAGGAGAGCAGGAAGTTGGCCTGGGCGAACATGGGAAACCTGACACGGGTCTCCAGCCACAAGATCCATAAAGAGTAAGTGAGACGCTCGGCTGCAGTATTCACAAGGTACAAAGGCAGCTGCATGTGATGGTGTAAACTGAAATGAAAGCTCTGGTACAAAATATGAGGAAGTGCATGCAAAGCAAAAACAAAAAAAAGACTGCACACGCACCTGCAGTGGCCTCACACTTGTTAAGCTTTTCTAAAATAGTCATATATTAAAATATGTTGCTGAGGACACGTTTAAGTGCAGAGAAATAACAGAAACACAGAATTAAGAGACACAATACTCAAAATCCCCCTTTTTACATTTCTTTTCTCTTATAGTTGCCATTGTCACATTTGAAATAAGTGCCAAACTAATGGGACATTTGGGGCTGTTAATAGTCAACAATTTCACATATTAATGTATTGGATAATTCATATAAAAAATGTTAATATCAAACCCTTGTCACAAAGAAATATAATTAGGCTTCATGGCTCTTTAGTAGAGAATGTATGGAAGGTTGTCGGCTAGTCTATTATGGCAATGTGTCCCTGGGCAAGACACTTAATTGGACCTGACATTTGTGCCAGTAGTGTGTAAATGGGTGCTTACAAAAAACATACTGCACAGAGAAGTGCTGCATGAATGTGATTAAATATATTTAATCTTTCCTGCTCTTATATTTGGAAACATCCAAATAGAGCTGCAACTAACTAACAAAAACCCAAAATGATTAGGTTTTAATGATTTATTTGTTATATGGAGCAAAGAAACCAGAAAATATTCACATTTAAGAAGCTGAAACATCAGAAAACTTGCTTTACTTCCTTAAAACACTCTTTAAAACGATTCATCGATTATCAAAATGGATGACAATTTATTTAGTAATCGATTAATAATCAATTAATCGAGTAATTGTTCCAGCCCTACATCCAAATAAATAATATAGACACTGTAAAGCATTTTTTTTTTTTGCATAGTTCATTCTGTAAAATAAAGGTTTACACATCAAAGTGTGTCTGCAGAACACAATGCTTGTATGCTCTGATATTAATTGGCCAACTGATTATTTAGTCAGATTATAATGAACAGGTTTGTCAAGTTGCTTCTTTGTAAAGTTACTAAAAAGTTACTACATTGACCTAAAAACACTCCTCCCTCCACATGTTCCGGTGAACGTGCAGAGCCGTGACGGGCATCGCTGTGACCAGAGATGGAACAGCTATTTTCTCCACATCACAAGGTCTGAAAACATCTCAAACCTCTGCATGGACAAGAATTAAAGATTTATGGAGTCGCATTTTGCTGTCAGTGTTGCAGCACAGAGTTACCCGAAGATAATCTCTGTCCTCCTCTTCATTCCAGACTCAACTCTTAAGATGTTCTCCAAGGAGCTGAAGGAGTTCCAGAGAAGCATGTCCTTCTCTAACATGGTACACACAGCTCTGCTTTACTCTGCCGTTCATCATCTTTCTGAGTCTTTTCTTATCGTAATTGTGATCTGCTCTCACTGTTCTGGACGTTTTTCAGGCCTTGTCGTCATGTTTGATGCTGGCCGACGGTAAAACCGTGGCATGTTCTTCATGGGACAACAATGTGTATGTATAATACACTGTGTGCACATTTTATTTTTATTCATTCCTCTGCTGACTCAAACATTCCTGTCCCCTAGTTATTTCTACTCCATCCCGTACGGCAGGCGGCAGGACACGCTGATGGGTCATGACGATGCGGTCACTCAACTGTGTTGGTTTGATGACCAGTTGTACACGGCATCATGGGATTCTACTGTCAAAGTAAGAAACTAATTCACTTTCATGATGTATTTTACAGACCTGCAACTAATGATTATTTTCATAATCGAAAATAATCTGTAGATTATTTTCTCGATTAATCGTTTGGTCCATAAAAAAATCAGAAAACCTTAAAAAATGTTGATCGGTGTTCGTCAAACCTGGAAATGATGATGTTCTCAAATGTCTTGTTTTGTCCACAAACCAAATGATTGACTTTTAATGATTTCTTCGTTATCCGGAGCAAAGAAATTAAGAAAATATTCACATTTAAGAAGCTTAAACAATCGGAATAACAGGAATATGGCTGACTGTTTTCTTTCTTCCTTCCTGTTTTTGTTCATTTTTGATTTTCTACTACACGCCAGTGATTTAACACATTTGCACAATATTAATACCAGTACTCCGACACGCTTTACAGTACGTGTCGCTGCATAAAAGATAAAAGAAAAATAGAAACAAAGTTGAAAGTAGGGGTTTTTATAAAAGCAAAGTGCATGCTGCAGAGATACGAGAACAGAAAAGTTATGTTAGAACATGAAGAAAATAATAAGCAATAATAATAATAGTTATTGGGTTTTATTTTCTTGGCTCACAGAAAAAATCCTGGTTTAAATAACTGAGAAGCTTTAAGTGAGAAGAAATTATACTTCATAAGGAAAGCAATGTACCTCTGTAGTGTCTCCTACATATAAGTCATGTGTGTAGTTATTTACTGGTTTATATTGTCGTCTATGTAACATCAGTGAATTGTTTTTTGTTCTCACAGGTTTGGCAATGTACATGTGACAGTTCCTCCACTCACAAGAGATCCCAGTTCCAGCTACAGGCCGAGCTGGAGCACGAGACGGGGGTGAGTGAGGATTTCAATCCTGCAACTCTGTGTTTTAACATGTGGGCAGATGAAATAGTAACAATTGACATAAGAAATGATATTGGCTATTTAATTACATCTAAGGAGAATGCAACATATCTTTAAAATCAAAGGACAAACTTTGACTACATCTTCGGGGGATGTATACGGAGGCCCTAAAGGGACATAAAGGCACAAAAAAACATTTCTGGTGCTCACGCGATAGTTTTCCATGAGTATGAGCCGGTAACTATCAACAGAAGAATATTAATAATAGTAATCCATCAATCAAAAGTGTTGTTCGAAGACAATATGATGGCGACGACTTGCTAGCAGAACAGTTATGTCCTTATAATGAAGTCTCAGGTTAAAATCAAATCAGAATAAGCTCCTTTTATGCCACGTCCACACAGAAATGTAGCAGGCTGCACTGCGACGTCTCCTAAAAACGATAACGAAGGTGTTTTGTGAGCATCAGAAACTAAATATTGTGAGCAAGAGATACTTGTGTCCCAAGTTAGGGGCTCGTAGATGTAGGTTGTGGCCTAATGTAGAAATGATTAGATTTAGTAGTTATCCAAATATGGATTCAGACTCAGGATTTAAAAAAATCAAACAAAACAAAAAAAACACTTATTAACCTTGTGAGAGTATGGCCTCATGTGGAGGTTTGCCCTCTCCAAATGCTTTCTTTAGTTCTCAACAGTCCAGCGTTGTTTAAAGTGAAATGACAACCACACAACAAATTCACGTATCGCTTTATTGGCCTTTATTGGCCTTTATTGGCCTCCGTCTTCAGGTAAACACCATTAGTCTAAATCCGACTGGGACTCTGCTGGCGTCTGGCTGTAAAGATGGAACCGTCACCATCTGGGATACGAGCAGCTACGAGACACTGCAGCAAGTCCACTGCCACACTGGAACCATCCACAGCACTGCTTTCAGCCCCGGTATGTGGTTTATAAAGTTGTCCGACTGCTGATTCTTTATCTTCTTACTGTAGTGTCCAACGTGATAGAGTGTGTAATCTACAGTGTCTGAAGTACATTCCCTGATTTTATCAGAGCCCGGAATTAGTTTCAGCCGGGGGGAAATGAATTTTGGTGTCCGAGGTGAACGGAGCAACATCACAGTAACTGACTCTTCACAGTTGTTAAAGCTCTATATTGTTTTGTCCTTTCAAGGAACTACAACGTGTAAAGTCTTATAGTGTTGAGTTTTATTGTGTCAGCCTCTTGTTATCAGTTCCTCACATATACACTGTCCTTGGGAACAGAAACAGCTGAATTATGTGTCACTTTATCACTCGATACACAACAGCATTATCATTAGTAGTTTTCAGTCAAGGGAGACAAATATTTGATGACTTTTGCCATCATTTAATTTACACGTTGTTCATGAATTATGCCAAGTACAGTTTATTTATCCGTTGATTCTCATATTTAATATTTATTATTAGAATAAATATATTCTTATAGCATTTTTCACACAATTAAAGTTCACAAAGTGCTTTGTTGGGTTAAAAGACATGCAGATTTAAAAAAAAAAAAAAACAGAGAGACCAGAGAACAGACTTATAAGTATTGTTTATTCAAATTAAGCAAATGTGTGTATCCTCAGACAGTCGACATGTTCTCAGCGTCGGTGCCGACTCCTGTATGAAGGTTATTGACGTCCAGACAGGAATGGTGATCTCCTCTGTGAAATCTGAGGAGGAGCAAAGGTGAGAAAACACCCACTCTAATTACAGTGGCGTCCAGTGTCAGTCACTTCAAGTCTCTGCCGTTTTAAGGAACTCTGTGTCCTTGCTAAGAGACTCAGCAGCGTGTGTGTGTGTGTGTGTGTGGTCGTCTCCAGGTGTTTCTGCTGGGACGGGAACTCAGTGCTGTGTGGAGGAAGGTCAGGTGACCTCCTGCTGTGGGACCTGCTCAGCAACACAGTGACCAAAAGGATCTCTGCTGCACATGCAGGTATGCTTTATAATCACAACAGCTCTCCAGTTAGAAGTAGAAATTAGTCAAATTATTGTACAGTACAACACAAGCCATCCAGCCACGAAACTAAAACAACTACTCGATACATCGATTTTTATTCAATTACTAAATGAATCATCAACTCATTTGATAATCTTTACATTGGTTTGAGTGTTGAATCGTTTGAGATCATCATCATTTCCAGTTGATGATGACCCACACATTAGTTTTGTTTTTGTACCGGGATTCGAACCCCGGCTCTTCTTGCTGCAAAGGCAAGAGAGCTAACCACTACACCAACTGTGACCCTGACAGGTTAAATTATTTTGAAAATAATTGATACTCATTTACTTCCAGCTACATCTATGTGCTTGTTCACTAAGAGTAAAGGATAGTTGGAGTCTGATTTTTTGGTGTTTTTGGCTTAAAAATTCTACAAAGTTCAGTGACAGGTTTTCGTTGTTAAACAGAACTATAGGACTTTAAAGTTCACAGTCTTTATATGTATGTTGCTGCTTGTTAGCCTTCATCCTGTCATTTATTAAAGGTTTTTAACATAACTGAAAAAAGTAATAAGTAATAAGTAAGCAAATGACATTCCCAGCATATCGGCTTTAGTCTATGCTATAAAGTATGAAGCAAACATCAGTAGCAAATGCTTTATGCTTCATCTAAATACAAATCAGTGAAACATTGTACACATTGTATTTTGAGCTCTTATTTAAATGAAAGGGACAGTTTGTTTAAGTGTGTTTATAGGAGGCGCTGACTCATAGCTGACACGCCTCGGGGAAACCACCTAGCAACAGGCTCACATAATAAAATCTGACATTTCATTTCTGGTCATTTGTGACTTCAGTGTTTAAAGTCTTTAGTTCAAATTTACCTACAGTATGTGACATAACTTTACCAACCAAAGCAGGAGTAAACTATGAGCTCCACAAGCTAAAAATGCAGACTTTCTCTATGGACTTAGGTGCAGGAGAGTATTAAAAGGCAAAGCACCAAAAATAGTCACTAGTTTACGTAGATATTATTGGTTGAGCCTGTTATTAAAAGACTAAAAGCAGTATCAGTACCTCATACAGCCACACTTCAAAACTCTGTGATGCTAAAATTGTTCCTCCTCTGTCCAGGTGCTGTCACAGCAATGTGGATGAATGATTTGTGCAGCACGGTGATCACAGGGGGAGAGGACAGGCAGCTCATCTTCTGGAAGCTCCAGAGCTAAAGAGCAGGGTTTTTTTTTTTTTGCACAAATCTACGATGGAAACTAAGCGGAACATACGAGGCCAAGTATCCTGACTTTGAACAGACTCATGAGAGTGTGTGTGAATCACACACTGACCATGTATCACAGAGCAAACATCTCAACTGCTCTTCATTACAAAACCAAATATAAGTCACCAGTTCTGTCTGCATATTGAGAGGAAAAGTCCAATTGCATGAGAGAAGTAAAAGGTGCCTTATTTTCAGCCTATTTTATTTTCTGTGGGTCATTTTTATTAAGTTTTATTATTTGCATTGTATATATATATTTTGTTTTTTTAAATTAGCGACAGTGTTTCTATAGTTGTATGTATTTTGTGCGTGTGGCCTCACGTTAAGAGTTAAAAAGTTTACTTCTAAAAATACTCTTTCCTGTTTCCTGTTTTTTTTTTTTTTTTTTCCAGTTTCAGACGCCTCAGAGATTCCTACAGAGACTGATTGTTTCCTCAATGCTCAGAGACCAAAGTATGAAAAAACAGTGTTAACTAGTGAATTGTTTGTCGCATAGAAATAAACCCGGACATCTTTTACCAAGTGGAGCACAGGAAAATAAGCAAAATAAAAGCATGAAAGGAAGACGGGCAAAGTTTCTGTTTTTAACACTTGCCTTATGTATACGTGAAAAAAAAAAAACTTTTGTTTTGAGCTTTGCTGCATAACTATCTTTACATTTACCATTCATTTACTTGCTTGAAAATCCCAGGCTCAGTGTGTCTCCCTTGCAACTTTCTGTGGACAAAAGGACAAAAGGAAGACACTCATTGCGTCACATTTACCAAGTATGCAACAAGAACACTGATCCTGAAAAGTTCCCAAAGAACCGCAGACGTTACCCTGAGTTTTTCCATGAATCCTCCTCTTCGCAGGTCTCCGAAGGCTCTGAGCATCTTGGGTGTTGGTGGTTTGGGTGCAAACAGAGTCGCACCTTTTGGCTTTTCCTCATTGGTTTTGGCAGGTGCAGGTCCTTTGGCTTTGACTAGTTGCCTTTACAGTCACATACACAATCATTCCATGTTAATTTTTTGTAATGTAATGATAAGAATCTGAGTGAGTTAACAGTTCCAACTCACCTTCCCTTCCTGGCCAGCACTTTCTGGGACTCGGGGTAGTGGACGAGGATGTCAAACAGGTCCTTCTTCTCGAGGACAAAGAGGTTTGCAAAGCCATGCGCTTTGACGTTTGCGGTGCGCCTGTTTCCTCCATCTTTAGCTGATTGTAATAAACTGTGAAGAGGAGGATTCGAAGTATAAATATGTCCATGTCAAGAAGGAGGAGAAGAAGAAGACTGCACTAATGCAACATTAGAGAACAACAATTATATCATTGGGTTTCTTGCTTGGGAAACATCTGGGAAATGAGATTCTATAAACAGACTATACCGTACACAGCGAATATGATAATACATGCAACCTTTTTTTTTTTCCTTGAAGGTTGTAAGTTCTCATTGTTCCTGTAGGTTAATGTGCAGCATTGCCATTCACAGAGCTGGCTCTAGGCAAAGGCCATATGCAGTCACCTATGGTGCCATCTACTGGAGGGCTTTCAAATGACCACAAATATTTATTTATTTCTAAATACAGTACTGTATATATATATGAATTAAAATCCACCCATGGCTTACTTCACTTAAATTAACTTACCTAATAATATAATAATAGTTAAGAGAAAAGAAAGTGAGTGTATGGAAGTTTATATTTATTTTTATTGCCATTTACTGTTATATAATAAATATTTTGGTTGGTATATTTTATTTACTGTTATGCAGGGTATTTTGTTACTTTTTTTTGCAAATGTGTGTCCATACCTCTATTCTAGATGTGAATAGCATACTACAGAGTGTTTTATTACTTGTTTATTAATGTGTTTTTGTTATTCTAACAATCTTATACATATTTCTGTTTTTTTTCTGGAGAACTAGCTTTGTTTGTCTGATATTATAGCACCTTTCCACTGTAGAGTTCCAGCCCAACTAGTGACGTTTAAAGCAGTTGTTTTTGGTGTACTGAATCGTTAGAATCAGTTAAATCAAAAGATTAGTTCAGGATTTCCTGCAAGACCAGAGCACAGACCGAAATATGGCCTAATGGGTTGGGATCCGGCTCACGATCGCCAGAGCATGTAAAAAGTAGGAGGTAGAAATTAAAAACAATGGAGCTGTGCCGATTCGAGTCGTGCTGGAACGGTGTAGTGAAAAACACCATTAGTGCCATTAGTTTCAAACCACTATGGTGTGTGTGTGTTGGGTGACAGTGGATGGAGGAGATGGGAAGGCGGGGGGCAAATCCCAAAATGCATAGTGCCGGCCCTGGCCATTCATCAAATGCAAATGAGTTTGGCTGTATCATAGAATTTGAATTCTTGATGCAAATGTGTAATTTTCCTATCCATTTTTTACATGCTATACAGTTTCATCCCTCAAATGTTATGTTCTAATGCTCACCGACCTGATTTCTCCAAACACACATCCAGCCTTCAGTGTGACAAACACGATGCTGTTGTCAGGTCCTCCCACCACCTGCACTGCTCCACTCTTGATGATGTACATCTCTTTCCCGATGTCGCCCTGCAGGGAGCACAGGACGGAGACACGCAGAGGTCAGCAGTGTTCTCACACAATGTCACACAACGTCAGAGTTAATCATTCATTCATGCACAAACGCACACACACAAACATAAACTCACTTTTTTCACCACAAAGTCTCCGGGTAAATAGACGATTGACTTGAGCCTTAACAACATGTCTACCAGCATCTGCTGGTCACAGCCCTAAAAAGAAGCACAGACACATCACCTTTCCTCACTTTTGTTGTTTATGTAACAACAACACTAATGTTTGAGCAATGGAATTCACTTTTAAAACATTCCCCGGGCACTTATTGTTTGTTTTTAAAGTCCACTTGCAATCAGCTGCAGACCTTTATCACCTGGACATGAAACAGCTTAACAATTATTTCCGAGCCCCTGAAATTGGACAATAATCTACAAATAAAAATACTTATAATTCCTCAAAATAAAGCTGGGGCTCCACACTTATATCATGCCTTGATAGTTTAACCTTTCATATTACGTGTCATATCTTCTACAGGTTTAAGGTTTGTCTAATTGTCTTTCTTTGTCTTTGTCGTGACACAGGTCTTGTTGCCGTCCGTGCTCTGACATAAGACCGTGCATGTGACCACGTGAACACCAGGTCACCTGAAACAGTGCGATCTTCTGAAAAGTGGCCAGGTTGATGTCCACAGCGATGGCAGTTCTCATCACCAGAGGCATCTTGTCCAACAACTCCGACTCATCTGGAGAGGACGGTGACGAATGAGTCAGTTACATTTATTACACGATGACATGCACTTTGGATGTGGTTGGAAGTTTTTATACGACATACAGTTTAAAGAGAAGGTTTACAAGACTTACCCAGCATGCCCTGTGCAGCCCACGTGTAGTTGTACCAGGTTCGGACTCTGTTCTGGCACAGTTTAGGGATCGTGTACCTGTTCATGTAGACGACACAGCCGTCCATTGATGCCCGGAAATATGTCTTGCCCGCTGTTGCTGCACCGATGACGTCTCTCATCTGATAAAATCAAAGATGGGGAGAAATCACGTTAAAATATTGGACATTATAAACTTTATTAGTGGACTAGTTTGACATATTAGGAAGGCAACAAGGAAATAACCACTAATGTATGCAGAAGACGATATCTGTGCACAACGCACGTTGAATCTTGAGCCAAGAGGGCTACAACAGCAGCTAACTCCACCAGGTGCCATTTTATTAGGTGTCCTGTGCACCATCCAGCCATCTTTTACCACTTTATCATCCACATGAGGGTCGTGGTGGGCACTTTGTGCCAATCCCAGCTGCCACAGGGTGAGAGGTGGGGAACGTCTGTTTCCACCGGCTCAACTCGCCTCTGCACAGTTTCCACTAGCGTAGTACCAGGTTCTTTTTTAGTACCTGCTCTGTCGAGGTTTCAAGCGTGCCGAGTAGGTACTATAGGCCACTGATTGGTCAGAGTGCCGTCACAGGAAGAGACGTCCGACACAAGAATCAAGCCAAACTGTAGATCAGTTAAAAATACTTACTTATAAATCCTAAAAATATGGGTTCATCTCCAACAATTGCCAGGGAAATGGCTATAATGTCAATATTTAACAGAGGAGTCTGATGTATCTAAACTGTGCCGTGCCGTGCCGTGCCGTGGTGAGGCGAGCAAGAACTATAGGTGGAAAAGAACATAGTGAGGACTGAGTTGACGTGTACTACACTAAACTTGTTAGAACGAGCAAATATAAAACCAACCATCTCAATCCCATTTATTCCAACATCTATATACACTCCTCAAAAAGAAATTTTATTTTATTTTATTTTTTTTATTGAGCGTATCTCCAGGACTTAGATCCTCAGACAGTTGTTATTGTCCCCCTACCTGTCCAATCAAACTGGAGAAGACAAAGACACCAACGAAGAAGTTTGTCATTTGAAACATAATCTCGAACGTGGTTACGGGCTCTGGTAGACCGCCGATGTTGATCAGACTCCGGACAGCAAAGTAGTAACAACGCAAATACCTGTGGGGGAGTAAAAAAAAAACAACACAACACTTGCACATACAGTACAACATATACATGGCATAGCTTAATTGTTTAACTGGTAGCTGAAATTCATTTTGGACACAGTAGGGTAGAGTGCTCAAGGACAACAACGAGGAGAACGTACGCAGAGCCCTTCCCGTTGTACACCCACGTGGTCGTTGCCAGACCCTGGTGAACTGAGGCGATGAAGAAGACGCAGGCGTTAAGATGGAGAGCGAAGAGCAAGTAGCCTGTGGTGCGAGCCACTCTGTGTCAGAGGAACAGCATTAGATTAGATATAAAAACCTCATTTTAGTGTCTAAACATGACAGTAAAAAACAAGTTCCTGACATTTTTGTATCTCTGTAACTATAAAATCCTATTTTATATAACATTTTTCACTTTTATTCCTAACATCATAACACCATTGTTCCACTTATATATTTATATTCATGTGTGATGCCACTAAAACATGCACATACATGTATACTATACTAAGCTATGACGTTTAATACCCAACTATTATACAGTTAAATTGTTTCACTTAATCTACTTTGACATTGCTCATTATTTCCTATAGTGCATTATGTTTAAAACTGATTTTTCATTCACCATACTATGACATTTTTATTAAATGTTTTGTGGCTCACTGTAGAAATAAAGAAAAATGAGTTAAACAAAAGACAAAGAGACAAAAACACACGGGAGTCAAATTATAAAGACTCAGTGACAAACAGGGCAAAAGATACTGGTGCACACACACGATAACTGCCACAGTTCAAAGGTTTACCAATAAAAACACAGAATGAATTTTCTCTAATAATCTGCTCGTATTTACCTCCAGATGTAAGCCTTGGCCATGATACTCTCGAGCCGGTCACTGAACTCGAAAAATGAATCCATCTAAACGCACAGAAAAAGTAAAGACTTGTCAAACAAAGGCTATTTATTTGTAGAAACTTGTTTTAAGTTTGGATTATTAGTATAAGTGATGCCCGCCTACCCTGATGAAGCGGTTGAGTCTGTAGAAGGCAGAGAATTGAAAGTACAGGCAGAGCAGGTCGAATGGGATGATGCTGATTAAATCGATCTACAAGTGATAATAATGTCATAGTTGCAGCAAGTGGCAAAATTAATAGTAATAAGTACATGACTACAGTAATAATATATTTGAGCTATGAAACTATTGTGCAGCAGAAGTATATGGAAGCATATAAAGGAAATATTCAAGTGAAGTACAATTACTTCAAACTAAGTTACTTTTTAACCACTAGTTTTTATGTCATATAATAGTTAATAATAGTTTTTAATTTTTAGTTCTTACCTTAAACCGTTGCGACTTCCGATAGTGTGCCTTTGTCATTCCTCTGTCTTTCTGCAGGTAATGGAATCATTAATTATGGTGTTAATTATACCAAAGTATTGCTGTGATAAACATGTAAAAAAAAATGTCAGGGCAGCTAGATTAGTTCTATGTTGCCCATTAAAAATTTTAATTTAAGTTTAATTTAAGCTGGTAAAATCTGTATAGAGGAATAGGTTACTAGATAATATCGATCAGATCTGTTTTGCTGTGTCTTTGTGTCGTTTTTCTGTGTTTTGTTTTATTATCATTACTTTTTGGCATATCATAACCATCTCAGATCGCTCTCCCCAGATGGATGTGAGCTTAGAGAGGTGCATGCATGCACTGGAGAGAAGAGGAATGAAGGTTAATAGGAGCGAGACAGAATAACTGTGTGTGAATGACAGTAAAAGTGGTACAGTGACGATGCAAGGAGTAGCGGGAACAGGAGATGATTTGAAATTCTTTGGGTCAACTATTCAAAGCAATGGACCGTGCACAAGAGAGGTGAAGAAGAGGGTGCAGGCAGGGTGGGGTGAGTAGAGACAAGTATCAGGCCTGATGTGTGACAGAAGGAAGGTCAGATGGTGGTAGGAGGCAGAGCTGGAGGTGGCAGAGCTGAGATTTTCTTTGGGAGTGACCAGGATTGGACAGGATTAGAAATAAGCATAGGGACATTCAAGGGACAGCTCAGGTTCAACAGGTTGAGATGGTTTGGTCACGTGTAGAGGAGGAGGAGGAGGAGGAGGAGGGACAGTGGGGAAAAGAGGAAGACCATAGAGAAGAGAACAGAAGAGGACACAAGGGATAGGACAAGATGGAGGCAGATGATACGCTGTGGTGCCCCCTGCAGGGAGAAGCAGGAAGAAGAGGGGGACGTGTATCATGACTGTATGATTTCAAATATCAGTTTTTATTTATTTTCGTTATTGTTTATGGTTTCCCTGAGCTTAATGTCTAATGTTTTTTTAAGGTGAACACTAGGAAGACTGTGTTGCTACTAAAGGCCAACTACTACA